>NC_140218.1:21903609-22088517 GCF_951802725.1 Rutilus rutilus | reverse complement strand
GAGGGACCTTGAGGGTTTGCCCTGCTGCTAAACACGCTGATCCACAAACAGGAATTTATCTCCTCATCTTTTAGTTCTGCTGATTCATTTTGTTCCTCGCTGTCAACTTATGCGGTCTGCCTATCTCTCTGTTTCCTCCCATAGGTTCAACAGCTAATGAAAGCAGCTAGGAATGGCACGAAAGATGGACTGGAAAAGACCAAAATAGCCATGATGCGCAAAGTGTCCTTCCTGAGTAAAAAAGACTGCACAGGTTTGACTCAGACTTTTTGACTCTCATTTCCTCTTGTTCATTTCTGGTGTTTATTCTGACACCTGGAAGGATTCAGTACAGAAACAATACTAGAAACTAGATACCTCTTTGAATGTTTTGAATGCATGAATTATTCTGAGATATATTATCACAGAGCTACAGAATAGTGTGTACATTAGAGGGACGAGTGAGCCAATATGGCAGAAATTGGAATAGTCAGTGATGACAGTCTAAATGAGGAGTTTAACTGTGCTATACTGTGTCAATGTGCAGATGACACAGAGGATGATTCTGGATATCTGGATGTGACTGTATCTGAACTCAAACATCCACCACCTCAACTTTCTCCAATGCCAGAAGGACTCAGTGGCCAACAGGTGCGTGTTTGTGTTTGTACTTGTGTGTGAATCTGCTCATTTATGATATGGCCACATTCACACAGCAGCAGAATATGGTTGTCAGTCCTGTATTTGATTCCTTAATTCAGTTATATTCTCTCACAGTTCAGTTATTTACGGGAGTGACAACCACATTCTATAACCGAACTCGCACCCCTAAATTCAGGAGTCACAACCGCAGTCTGTGTGAACGGAACCGTTACGTTCACACGGTAATTTTTTGGGATTGACAACCGCATTTACTTACAGGCGTTCATACAGAACGGTGTTTAAACGGGACAGTTCGAGACTCGCACCTGGAAGTAAATGTGGTTGTCAATTCCCAAAACTGACAATGTGAACGTAGCCATATTTACATACACTGACTACAGTGTATGTAAATGTGTAGGTCAGTAAGATTTTTTTTTTTAAGTTGATGCTTTAATTCTGCAATGATTCATTAAATTGATCCAAATTGACAGTAAAGACTTTTACATTGTTACAAAAATTATGCACAATTTGGATTTTCACAAAAATATTAAGCAGCACCACTGTTTTCAACATTGATAATAATAAGAAATGTTTGTTGAGCAGCAAATCAGCATATTATAATGATTTCTGAAGGATCATGTGAATGCTGCAGTAATAATGCGGAAAATTCAGCTTTGGTCACTGGAATAAATTACATTTTAAAATATATTCAAATAGAAAACAGTTATTTTTAATTGTCATAATATTTCACAATATTACTGTTTTATACTGCTTTGGTGAACACCATAGACTTTCAAAAACATTAAAAAAAAAATCACACTGTTCCCAAACTTTTGAATTAAAGTATATTTTTACATAATTTCTGTTAAATATAAAGCTGCTGGTGTGCTGTCAGTTAGCCGTATATAATTGAAATGAGCATTTTGCATTTTGTTTTTGTATGTACAGATTGTCAGACGTCATATTCTTGGCTCTATCCTCCAGAGTGAAAGAAGCTACTTAGACTCACTCAAGAGGATCCTGCTGGTCAGTGACACAATCCTGACATCACATCTGAATATAATATTCCTTAATTTTCTCTATGAAGTGGAAAGGATGGCAAAAATAGGAATATAGCTCAAAGGGGAAAATAATACTGTGTTAAAAAAGCTTAAAACTGCCTAAGGTGGTTTGCTGGTCTTAGACAGTTTAAGCTGGTTAGCCAGCTGGTCTCCAAGCCTGTCCTAAAACCCCTCTAAAACCTTGGGCAGGGTGATTTAAGCTTTTTTTTTTCAGCAGGTTGAAGACAAAAACTAAATATATATTGTATTATTGTAAATTGACAAAAATAGATGTGATTTGTTTTTATTAAATTAATAGATACATCACAATCTGAATGTAAAAGAGACTCATACCTACCGCCTGAATTATATTTTAGGAATATAAGAAGCCTTTGATGGAGGCGGAGCCCCGGATCCTGAGCTTGAAGAAGATCCAGCCCATTTTTTATAGGCTGAAGGAGATCCTGCAGTGTCACTCCATGTTTCAGATTGCTCTGGCCTCCCGTGTAGCAGAATGGGATAACACTGAGAAAATCGGAGATCTCTTTGTTGCTTCAGTATGTCTCCTGTTGTTCTTCTAAAACATTCAATTTGTGGTGTTTTTCACAGCTTCTGATTGTTTGTTCATAGATTATTTTTTTGCTCTGGTAACAAAAAGCTTAGAATTTCTCTGCTTGAACTCTCATTTTGTCATACTTGTTTTCGATTTAAAAGACTGCACAATCGCATAGCATTGATCCAGCGGGTTTGTACGGCCATAAAAATGCCCTTTTGTATTCCACTCCATTTTAAGAAAAAGGTTTTTGCATGAATAAGCATTGTCATATCTGCTTATTAAAGTAAATATGTGTATTAATGTGTAATGGTCTGTATTTAGACCCTAAATTGACTCGTTTTCTGTTGGTCTCTGTGATGAGGGATCTTTGTAGATGGAAAAACAGAACATCCTTTAGTCAGCAGTTCTATTTTAAGTGTGCAAATTTCCTCTGCATCACCCAGGCTCTGCCCTGCAGCTGAGCACATTATTTTTAAGACCGTTGGATCAGTAAAATTTAAAACAATCATGCAAATAGTCCCTTCATAACTGTTGAAAATAGAAATGCAAGCTCAGTGCACATTGTACGGTCACAGATCATTAGTACACAGATATTATGTCTGAAATGTGGATTGATATGTCCGCCACTCAGTTTATCATTGTCTTCATTCCAGTTTTCCAAATCAATGGTGCTAGATGTGTACAGTGACTATGTCAACAACTTCACCAATGCTATGGCTCTGATCAAGAAAGCTTGCATGTCCAAGCCAGCATTCCTGGAGTTCCTCAAGGTAAACTTCTCGACCTGCCCCTAAGTGTTTATCGTTCCTCCTCAGTGCTTAATACGTGCTGCTTGCTAATTCATATTTAGGGTTAGGTTTCAAGTGATTTTAGACATTATAACATTGTTATAGACATTATAACATTTTGTGTTGTTCTGGGTTGTAGAAGAAGCAAGCTGCCAGTACAGACAGAATCACACTCTATGGCCTGATGGTCAAACCAATCCAACGCTTTCCTCAGTTCATACTCCTCCTGCAGGTTAGTGCTCTGACACACACACACACACACACACACACACACACACACACACACACACACACACACACACACACACACACACACACATTTAATGACCCTAATACGTTTAACTATTTAGAGAGTATTTTATGATGGTGGAATTTCCTCAGGCTCTTCTGTATGGGGAAGTGAAAGACAGATTGCTAGTAAAGCACATTAAATTTACACATAACATGTGCTTACTATCAAAACCACGATCTGATACTGCACAGCAAATGCTCAAATATGTAAACCTAAACGCTGGTGAAATCCCTCTTGTATGTTCTGATTACATGCATAAGACTATTATTTTGTCATTTGATCATTCTTATATGCAATGACTTAATTTGCATGTAGCCCCTGGGGTGCTGAGGCTGTTACCGCAGGCTGTTTTTCAGGGACATTTGAGTTCATATGAGGGGTGTTATATGGGTGTACAGTTGAAAATGTGCTGAAATGGCTAATCTGGAGAAATCACAGAAAGGTTGCCATAAAATCACATTAACAGTCCATTTTATATCTGTAATCTGACATATTTCCAGTGAGGGTGGGACTTGATTTTATAGTAAATGTGGTCAGTTTTCATTTCATGTTCCTTTTAATGTGCACTATTCCATGTAAATGTTAACTGAGTAAAGTAAAGTAAAAGTCTATATTGGATTAACTGAACTTTTGTAGGTTTATTTCCCACATCACGTGGATCTTGTTCCCCTTGAGAAACATTTTTTGCTTGCAGGGGGACTGAAGCGTTGGCTGAATGACAGATTAGGTAGTAATGACTGAATATATGCTGACATATCTGTGTGTGGTCCACAGGACATGCTGAAAAACACCCCTGCGGGGCATCAGGACAGGCTGCCATTGCAGCTGGCCCTCACTGAGCTTGAGACTCTCGCCGAGAAGCTGAACGAGCAGAAACGGCTGGCCGAGCAGCTCGCAGAGATCCAACAACTTGCTCGTAGCATCGGTGACCGTAACCTTAGTAAGGTCAGAGACCACTGCACCGCAAACACACATGGGACACTTCAAAGTATTACCAACCCAAAAACACAATGACTTGGCTTTACAAGATAATTTGGCAGGCTGTGTGGAATGACTTGAGCTGTCAGTGTGATTGGACTGCTATTTCCACATTTCCTCTTTCTAGAAATAACTTTGACAAAGGTTTTTTCTTGCCAGGATGGGGAGTTGTCCATTAAAGTGATTTTAGTGGCCGCTAAAAAAGACCATATGATATCAAAGGAGTTTTGTGGCTTTCAGTTCATATCTGTTATCTTTGAGGTCATCTATCTGCTAGCATGGAGGAGCCCCTTCCTAACTATATTTTTCGTTTAGGAAGTCCCATGTCCTGCAATGTGTGAAAAACAGCAAGTGTGAAATTATAAAGACAACATGATGTTTGCAAAATTAAACTGACTTTCATTGTTCTAAAGCCAAAAGAAAAAAATATGGAAATACTCTGCTTAACAGCATAACACCATATTTTTTATGTATTTCTTTCTACCCACTATTACAGTGATGTTAATACACTATTACAGAAAAACTAAACACTTTTCAATTCAAATTTATTTGGATTGCTTGTTCTTTGCAAAATTAAAGTGGCTTGTATATACTGTTGTTGTTCTGAAGCCAAAATAAGTTATTAATATATTATCATAAAATTATTACTTTGTATTGAGTTAACAACATTTTTTATGCACATTTATTTCTACCCACTTTTTGAGTGAAGCTAAATTATAACCTTATTATATTTTTACACTTTTCCCCCCCTTCTGCATCCCTCTTGGGGTTTTCAATCACAGAATAAGTTAACCTTTAGCAAATGTACTCACTTAAAATTAAACTGGGAGTGCCGTTATAGGTAAATTAACTAATTAATTATGTACTTTTTAATTAAGCTAGACTGATTTAATATATTACTAACAATATACATATTTAAAATATTAATTTAGATAATTTTAAGTCATCCCAACGCATTCTCATCCTAGGGCGTCATAGACTGACGCTTTTGACATTTCGTCTACATCGAACGCACATGGCACCCTTTAGCGTCAATATGACACGCACAGAGCTTTGTTCGGTTATGGGTAGGTTTAGGTCTGGGGTAGGGTTAGGGTTAGACCGCTAGGAGGCGCCTTCTGGCCCATATCTATCTGCGTCTCATATTGACGCTAAAGGGTGCCATGTGCGTTCGATGTAGACGAAATGTCAAAAGCGTCAGTATATGACGCCTTGGGATGAGAACAGGCTGGTCATCCTGTGGCCCCCTTGGAAGTTTGCTGAGGCCCCCAAGTGGGCCCGGAGCACTTGGTTGAGAACCACGGCACTAGAGAGTTCCCACTTCCCTCAGCAGATGCATTGCACAAATATATCACATTCATATGCAAATAAGCAGTTTTTCTAACCTCTAGATTTGTTAGACTGTGCAAGTGTTACATTCAAGGCTGTTAAAACGAGAATTAATTAAGAAGGAGATCAATCAAAAGACATTACTTCAAAGTCAAAAGTCTAAACTGAAAAGCACAGACATACAGGTGATGCAAGTGTTCTGTCATGGTGTGGATGTATTCATTTACTTTTTAAAATTATTATTTTTTATACAGCAGCTGAACTCTGATCAGAAGCAGTTGATTCTGTCTGAGACATTGATTGAGACCGTCTATGGTGAGAAGGGTCAAGTCCTCAAGTCTAAGGAGCGCAAAGTCTTCCTCCTGAATGACATGCTCGTCTGTGCAAACATCAATGTAAAGTAAGTACTCCTCTTCACATGTCCAGCAATGTGGACATCACAACTCTGTCCTTTCATGAGAGAGATTTAAGCTCATTTAATTATGTTGCATTATAATGAAAGAAATCATTCACCCAAAAAGGAAAATTCTGTTGTCATTTACTCATCTTTATGCTGTTCAAACCTTGATTTCTTCTGTGGAACAAAAAAAGAAGCTTTTTCTTTCTTCATATAATCAAAGTGCGTGGTGACCAAGGGCCATCAAGCTTCAAAATTGATGACAAAAAAAGTATCATAGTCATAGCAAAGTAGTCCTTACAACGCTTTATTCCAAGTTATCTGAAGCTGTACGATAGCATGCTGTTGAGGAAAAGACAAATTTAAGTTGTTTTTCATTAAAAATGTTCTCTGACGACGCATCTTTCAAATCTCATTCATGTTCAAATCTGGCGCGTCGAAACATATCACATCAGGTTTGACATCATTGGTTCTCATGTGTTTCGTAACCGATTGCAACGTGCCAGATTAAATATGTACATATGCAAATATTTAAATTGCACATGAGATTTGAGAGCTTTGGTGGGGGTAGTGAGGATTTTCTATGAATAATAATCTTAAATTAAAAGCAATTGTATGGCTTCAGAAGACATGTTATATAGAGTCTACTTTTATGGTACTTTTTATGTAATTTTTGGAGGTCACCATTCACTCTCATTGTATGGAAAAGAGCAGCATGAACATCCTGCCTAGCATCTTCTTTTGCGTTTGACAGAAGACATTTAGAACTACATGAGGGTGAGTAAATGATGTCAGATCTTTCATTTCTGGGTTAATTAGATATAAATTAATAAATGAGTAGAATTCAGTTACTTGCTCATAATTTATGAATTAAAGGGTTAGTTCACCCAAAAATGAAAATTCTATCAGTAATTACTCACCCTCATGTTGTTCCAACCCCGTAAGACCTTCATTCATCTTCGGAACACAAATCTTCAGAACGTAGTAGTGATAGTGAGCCTACGTTCTGACGTAGAACCCAGAAGCGCTGCGCTGTTACACTACGTGAGCTCACTCAGAGGCCCACATAATAGAAAATGAATAGTTGAATAAAGTCGTTATTTTTGTTGTTTTTTTGTGCACAAAAAGTATTCTCGTCGCTTGATAAACTTAAGGTTGAGCCACTGTAGTCACTTGGACTATTTTAACGATGTCTTTGCAAACTCTTCTGGGATGGCAGATATCGATTACATAGAAGCCTATGAAGGGGTGAGCCAGCTCTCAGATTTCATCAAAAATATCTTAATTTGTGTTCCGAAGATGAACGAAAGCCTTACGGGGTTGGAACAACATGGGGTGAGTAATTACTGACAGAATTCTTGGGTTAACTAACCCTTTAAGGCCATCTTCTTATCAACTCCCTCTTAACTGACACACAGAGACATTGAAACGGGCATTGATAACATCTTTGAGGAGCCAAGGTAACATTCTCACATCTGCCAGGTTTTTTCATTAATGACCACTGGGTCATGCTGTTTTCAAAGACTTCGGATCAGAATGATTTTACACTGGCTTCAAAGTTCTCCTGCACTCCTCAATCTCATCGAGCTGTTCTCAGTGCAGATCATGCATAACAGTGGAATACATGAATAATAATTTCCTGAAATCACAGTAGGGGGTGTTAGGCTCTCTGGGAATCCTTCTGATCACAAAGCTCTAATTGCCCGTCTAATTCCTGGATCTCCGTCACCATCGTTCAGACGTCCTCTGATCACGCATTGTTTGTAATTGCGAGTTGGACTTTGTTTTGCGATCTTAAAGCAATTCTTTTTTGTTTAATCAGGGGCCCTCCAGATATCAGCAGCCTAGTCCCCATCGGTCCAAAATACGCAGTTAAATGGAGTGCCCCCCTGCTGCAAGTGCAAGTGGTGGAGGTGGGCCAGGAGACCCCCCAGCGTAAAGACAGCGTGTACCAGCACAGTGGAAGCAAGCGCCTGAGCTCCACCAACTTTCAAGGTTGGTATTTTTAAGTGTTCTCCTTTCATGTGGCTAGAGGAGCATGGGAAAACTAACGAACTTGGCTTTTTGATGTAGTCAGTAAAGCTTGTTCATAGCAGTTTTTTTCTATATTGTACAGACACATAATTGGTCCTTCTACAGAGTTATATATGTATGTGTGTATATATACACTACTATTCAAAATTTTGGAGTCAGTAAGATTTTCTTTTTTAAAGGAAATGAATACCTGTTTTTTGAAAATTATGATGTTGTTGTTGTTTTTTCACGGTTTCCCGCAGCACAACTGTTTTCAACATTGATAATAATAAGAAATGTTTTTCGTGCACCAAATCAGCATTTTAGAATGATTTCTGAAAGATCATGTTTGACTGAGTGAGGACTGGAGTAATGATGCTGAAAATACAGCTTTTACATCACAGGAATAAATTACATTTAAAACAGGAAAATTTTATTTTAACTTAATAATTAATAAGTATAAATATAAATATTGGTAATAATATATATATATATATATATATATATATATAGTATTATATTATATAGTACTTATATATAGTAATATATAATATAAATTGTAATATTTCTGAATCTTATTGTTTTTGATCAAATAAATGCAGCCTTGAGAGCATAAGAGACTTCTTTCAAAAACAACAAATTTGATCAACCATACATTTTTGAACTATAGTATTTGTGTGTGTACGTTTTAATATTGTTTATGTATTGATTAAATTATATTTTAATTGTAATAAAATACACTTAAATGATGTATTACATCATTTGTAATGAACATTACTTATAAAATAATAATATTATCTTTACCTACATGTAATATAAAGAACCAGTCAGTATTGACACTGTGGCTTCTTGGTTCGAGTTGAACAAGACTGAAGATGGTGGCTTACAGTTCAGTATGAGTCAGTGATTCAAACCTAAAGATTTATGTGCGTTTCATTAAAAGAACTGGCACAATAATTTATGAATTATATAACGGAATGGAAATGTGAATTAATTGGAGTACACCCGTTTGTATTTGCGGTATTATAGTGGAGCAGGAAACACTGTCACATAGTATTAATATTCAGTCTCCTTATAAATTGTATAGATTTTGACTATTCTCTGACACTGGTAAAATAAATTCCAATTTTCCCACAGTTATGCTTGTTTTACCTTTGACAAATCACTCTCCCAGAACTAATATCAGTGCATATTCCTCCTGGTGCATTCATCTTGTTCAGAAGACCTAAGGTTTCCTCAGAGCTCAATTTTAAACCCAGCTCATATTCTTCAGCAGGGATCATATACACTCACAGTCTGAAGACACTACAGAGGGTCTAATTCCCGGATAACATGAACCAAAAGTCCTTGGGTGACTTTTGTTGTTTTTTTTGCATCAGAAACTTCAACTTTTTCTTTCCTGCTGTGTTGGAGCTTTCAGCCTGATACAAATACTGCACAGAGCCTTTCCGCTGCAAGAATCTGCTGGAGGCGTATTGTTTCAGACCCAAAAGCTTTAATGTGAATATAATTACTGATTATCATGGAAATGTTATTTGTTCAGGAAAGCTGTTTCTGGGACCACCGCGGCTGTTCCAGGAACTGCAGGAGTTACAGCATGATCTTTCTGTGGTAGAGGAAGTCACGTTGTTGGTGGGCACCCTGCAGGGATCTTACCAGGTAAAATCCTCAATCATCACACTGTCGCACACCTGATCAATTTCTGAGTGTCAGTCAGCGGATGATTCCCTTCCTATTAGGGATGTGCAAAACATATTTTCATAGTTATCTAAATGACTAGTCGTTCTTGAAAGGACAGTTAATTCAGGGTCTTAAAAAGTTTAAAATTCTGAACTTGAAATTTAAGGCCTTAAAAAGTCTTAAAAAGGCCAGATTTTCATCCTAGGTCTTAAATTTCATTTAGTCAGGTCTAAAAAAGTGTTTACCCTCGTTCATTTCCAGAAACGCTGGCCGCAGAAAGATATTACAAAGTAGCAAAAAAGTATCGAGTCGTAGCCTACAAAGCGGAGCTCTAGAGCAGGGGTCTCCAACACGTCGCTCGCGTGCTACCAATAGCTCGTGGCTTGATATGAGCTAGCTTGCCAGAGGCCGTTCACATATCGCGTCTTTTGCGCGCTCAAGTTTGTTCAAATGTAGGCACGCGGCAAGCGCGCTCATAATTGAAGCGACGCGCTAATTTTATTACCAGGCGCAACGAGATGAAAAAAATCTAAACTTTTCAGAATGCCGCAAACGCACCGCAGGTCATGTGAAAGGAACCAACCAATCACCCCTTTCCATAATAACATGAAAAGCTCAGTCAACATGAAGGATGGGGGTGCACCCAAACACTAATAAATATAAGCTAAAGTGTAAATGTCAATAATTTATCTTTTTTGACTCATTCTTTTTATAAAAAATTATTTAAAGGCTGAAATATGAGGTTTATCTTTGTATAAAACCTTTTTTTGTCAAAACTTTATTTGAACTTGTACATGTTGGTAGATATATGGAAGCTTGTTTCCGCCACTGAATAATAAATAAATAATAACAATTGCGACTTTTTATCTCACAATTGCGAGTTCAATTTACATCTCGCAATTCTGACTTTATTTCTCAGAATTGCGAGATATAAAGTCGCAATTGCGTGTTATAAAGTCAGAATTGCGTGAAATATTGCGTGAGATATGTCCAATTCTAAGGGGGAAAAAAGACGGACTTTTTTATTTATTAAATTTTTTCAGAATAGTTTATATCTCACAATTCTGACTTTATATCTCCCAATTGCGACTTTATTTCTCAGAATTGCGACTTTATATCTCGCAATTGCGACTTTATTTCTCACAATTCTGACTTCATATCTCGCAATTCTGAGATAAAAGTCACAATTCTGACATGATATATCACAATTGTGAGAAAAAAAGTCAGAATTGTGAGATAAAAAGTCGCTATTATTATTTATTTAGGCCTATTATTCAGTGGCAGAAACAAGCTTCCATATAGATAACATGTTGCAAGACACTCTGACTAAGACTAAAGACTAAAATCTGGCCATCATTTTTAATGGTATTTTAATGTTTACGTAAACAAAAAGTGCATATTGATGCTAATCAATTTGTTATTTGCTGTTTTTCGACATAAAACTTGTTGAATTGACTTCATTCTGTAGATTAGTACTTTTTGAACAGAATTCTGTGATAACCCTGATAATTTTGGTCACTTTAATCATCTCATCATTTCCTCTCTAGTTATGATCAACTATGATCAACTAAAATCTACAATAATTGTGTTTTTACAGTATAATATGTACAATTTTCTATAAAAAAAACTACCTCTCCCTCTCTCTCTCTCACACACACACATCAGATAATCCTAGATAGATCGAAAGAAAGATAGATAGATAGATACTCTAATGATCCCGAGGTAACTATCTATCTAACTTGGATAATGCGTCGTGTAGGTCTTAAAATTCAATCTTTATGGTCTTAAAATGTCTTAAAAAGGTCTTAAATTTGACTTACTGAAACCTGCAGAAACCCTGTAATTTAAAAGTCTTAATTTACTCACCTTCATGTTGTGCATTATTTATTCTGTGGAACACAAAAGAAGATATTTTGAGAACAGTGTTTTGTTTTGTCCATACACTGAAAGTCAATGGGGTTTTAATGTTGCTTGGACTCCACTGTTCCTCAACATGCATTCTTTTGTGTTCCGCAAAAGATGGCAAGAGATGTGGAAATATGAGTACTATTCGGAACTTCTGTTTACCATACGAGTATATGAGTCATTTTTGGGTGAACTATCAATTTAAGGAAGCCCTTAGGCTTTTTATAGAGATGCCTCCACTAGACACCGATCAAATGTTGCTAAAGGGGTGTTCGAATAGAGGCATATGCACGAAAAAGCAGCATGAGATCAGCCTTAAACATTGCTTATATCATGTATGATACATGATGCATGATATACATCTGCACATAATCATTTATAGTTACAGGTATGTCAATCATTTCATGTTCCTTCCTATATTCAAAATGTCAAATTTAAAACATTTTTTTTGTAACATCATTTCTGAACATTTTTAATTGGACTATTTTAGCTTTGTTAGTATAAGATAAGCTCTTCCACAGCCTTGTTTTCATTAACGAAAATGTAAATATTTAAAAACAAAATAATCAAATTTACATCTACCCAGACTAATATCCAAAGTTTACTGACAGCTATGTGAAATATATCTGCAACCTTTTGTTGCACACATCTAGTCCACACAAAAAACGGATTATGTATACTAACAGAAACATTGCTCACAGCAGGCGATTTGAAGTCCGACGGTAATTGTCTTGAAATGTATTGTTGAAGACGGTGGATTTGCAACAAAAGCTTGGCGGTGCTGTCAAAGGGAAGAATTTAGAGACGCAACTTCTCTGAGAGAGTTTGCCGTGCTCACAGTCCAGCAGCTTTCAGCATGCTAACACCCTCAATGAGATAGCCTTTATGTATAATGCATAATAAAGGTATAAAATGTACATTGTAATGCATTAAATCATTTCATAAATCCATCTGAAATTGGTTGTTTATAATGTATTGTACTTTATAAAGATGTAGCAATGTATTATAATGTATTATAACTGGGGTTACAATTATTCATGAGATCATACAATGCATTACAAGGCATAATTAATGCATTCAAAATACTTTTATAATGCATCATACATAAAGGCTTTAAGTAAAACATTTCTGTAAATCCATCCCTTTTAAAGCATGCCTGCTAAGCATTTTGAAACTGCATTGTTGACCTCGGTATTTGAATAGCTAATTATACTAGCTATAATAATACCTATTCCTAGTCTCTGTGTGAGGCTCTTTCGCTCTCTAACCTCTCTCTGCGCTTATTGTGTTGTTAATGTCAAAATCAGGGTGCTAATTGTGGTAACCGGTGCTTAGTCAGTCTGACAGCTGTCTCCCGTAAATGTGACTGTGTGCGTGTACAGAATCTCAACACTACGGTGGGACAGGACTGGTGCATGGCTCTTCAGAGGCTTATCCGCATCAAAGAGGACGAGATCCAGTGTGCCAACAAGTGCCGTCTACGGCTGATGGTTCCTGGGAAGCCTGACAAGTGAGTGTCGACTACCCACTGATGCCAGTGGGCACAGGTTACACAAAATAGAGATGTGCATTAAATTCCCTTCAAATGTGGGCGGATGAGACAGTTACTCTAACTGAAACGCATTCATCCATTTCATCAGACTTGTACCAGAAGGATTTACATTTCTTGGATTTGTTTTTGACGGGCTCTTTGGAGTTACTCTATTACTCCACACAGCCAAAAGACTTTTGTTGATCAAATGGAAGTTTAAATGGAAGGCTGAACTAAGAGCTTTTAAGACCTCTGGTCATGAACTCTAATGGACCATTAGGGTTTAAAAGCAAGGGTCTTCGACCTATTTTAGGCCAAGGACCCCCTTGGTGGATAATGAGACAGAGCAGGGACCCCCTGTTACACACAGCCTATACATTTTTATTACAGGGTTCGTACAAGGTGCTTAAAGTGCTTGAAGTGCTTGAATTTGACTTTTTGAAATGTAAGTCCTGGAAAACCCTTGAAAACAGCCATATTTTTGAAAAGGTACTTGAAAAGTGCTTGAATTATTAAAAATAGGGATGCACCGATACCGAGCTCGTATACTCGTACTCGTAAAAATGCTCCGATACCAACAACCGATAGGCCTACCAGGCAGCGCGTGTATAGTAACACATAGCTGTGGTGCGCGAGCTGATAAGAGAAAAACGCGCGGTGGATTGAGCGCGCACCGGCAGAGACGCACGAGCTGGTCGAGCACATCCCTTTAAACAGACATCAGTGGAAAGTTTGTTCAGTTGGATGTCAATGGCAAAGAAAATAAAACGAGGCATGTAGCTTATTATTAACGTTAACTGACGAGAGAGAGAGCGAGCGAAACTAAATTGTATATGTAAGTAGTAAAACACGAACTGTTACCTGATTTATGTATAATGAGTGGCTCCCTACATTATTACAGGACGTTTGCAGGTCAAGAAGTATAATCCGCAAACACAAACATCCGAAGCACTCGCCCCGCAAACCAACGTCTTTACAACAAGTTTATAAAAACGCCTGTCTAGGTGAGTATCCCAGTAAACAAAGTCGGTTATATCTCAAGTGAACGTAACCATGTTCAAATGGGGTCCATGCGTTCGGTCTTAAAGGGACAGCAGTCTAATTAACCTGCTGCTGTTTTAATGTTAATCAAACAACAAAGGACAAATAAATTACTCACTGCTCTTGACTAAATAGGCTACCCTTTTCAACTTTACAAAAAAAAAATCTATCTATATATAATTTATACAGTAATGAAGATGCATTTTTTTCACATTTGATTACTTTATTCAAATTTCTGTGCCTGTTAGATCTACCCGAAAAACTCTAAAAACACTGTTTATTTCATTTGTAGCCTTTCTTTGTTCTTATGTTGTTACTGATTGCTTACTTGTCTTTAATAATGTTTTAAATTCACATTAATTAGGCTGGTAGTTTTTGTTGTATCAAAATTGGATTAAATAATTGATATTTCACTGGTATCTAATCATTTGTGCCACTGACGCGATCCTCAGCACTGAGCCCTGCTGAAGCAGCTCTAAATATGTGCTGTGGCTATTAAATGAAAGATAAAATATGATAGAGCAATAGAATGAACAGTGACAGTAACAGAAGCTCATACAATGCATTTAGCAGGCTTAATTAAGCATGAGAATAACTGAAATAAATATATATTTGATGAACAAATTAAGCCAACTAATATGATTTATATTCTTTTGGTTTATCTACTAATACATTTAAAAATTACAAATGCAGTGAAAATTCAGGGATCGGTAATTGGTATCGGTATTGGCGAGTACCAAAAATTAAAGAATGGGTATCGGACTAAAAAAGTGGTATTGGCGCATCCCTAATTAAAAAAAAAAATCTTTTCACGCTAAATTAACGCTGCAGCCTGTCTGAGATATAGAGCTATTTCGCATGGCTATGAGCATGATATTAAGTATATGATAAGTATATAATACAACTTTCATTCTTCAGGTCAATCATATATTCATAGGAAAAAAATCTGTTTCAATATCCTTTCAATGGTTAAGGTGATTTCCCATGCCTGACAGCACTGGTCAATGGATTGATCTCTATGACGTGAAACACTAGTTATCATATATATATATGTATGTAATTTGAGTAAAAATTTTTTTTTTTTTTAATTGTTTGATAAGTGCTGATTGAAGTCCTTGAAATCCAAAAAAGTGAAAGTCCTGGAATTTTATTTGACAGAATCTGTACGAACCCTGTTATTATTATTATTATAGTCCAGCATTATATTTATGTTGCTTTCAAATAAATGTCTTTATTTTGAATATTTTATTCATAAAAAAACCCACATATTTTTTTTAGGACAGATTCCACAAAAATATTAAGCAGCACCACTGTTTTCAACATTGATAATAATAATAAATGTTTCTTGTGCACTAAATCAGCATATTAGAATGATTTCTGAAGGATCATGTGACACTGAAGACTGGAGTAATGATGCTGAAAATTCAGCTTTGCCATCTCAGGAATAAATTACATTTTTAAATGCATAAAAAAAAAAAAAGTATTTTAAATTGTAGTCATATTTTACTATATTACTGTTTTTACTTTCTTTTTTATTCAAGTAAATGCAGCATAGTCATTACATTACTATTAAACACCATAGCGTGGGAAGCACAATGAAAGCTTTGGGTGAAATTAACTAAATATTGTTTAATGCATAAAGCATATTATTTTGAGATCAAACAGTAATTGCCGGACCCCCTGCCGTACCGCTGTGGACCCCCCATTGAAGACCCCTGCTTTAAGCTTAATTGTGTCTTCTGTTGTTGCCTTACTTTTTTCCCTTTTAGCAGAACCAAACTCTTTTGGCTCTTGGCACAAATACAGCTGTACAATTTTAGTCATGCGTGGAGCTGAAAGAGGCTTTGTTTCACTTGGATTTTGATTGTGTTAAATCCCTCTTGGATTTTCACAGTTTGTGCATGTGTGTGTGTGTATCTCTTGACAGGTCTGGCCGTCCAGTCAGTTTCACCGTGGTCTTAGGTACGCCCAGTCCAATTAGCAAAATCTCCTGGGTCAATCGCCTGCATCTGGCCAAAATCGCCCTGAGTAAGTGTGGCCTCTCACACATGAGTAACAGGTTTTTGACATGAATCTTTCACTTATCATTTTCATGGGTTCATTCTCTTGTATAAATGTTCCAGTTTTTAGCTTTCAGTTTCAGTGACAGCATTGTGCCTCTGGCTAAGCTTATTACTGTATGTGTAGGAGAAGAGAACTTGCCTGGATGGGTCTGTGTAGAGGATGATGAAAAGACTAAGCCTCCATTCTGGTGCCCATTACTGGCCTGCCGGGTGCCTGTGTTTGCCCCAAAAGTGCAAGATCTGAAGGTAAGTGAGAGATATCCAACCACTCCAACAGATTTTGCATTTGTGTATACTTAGTAAAGAACACAGAGTTGAAACAAACTATCCAGCTACACACAGAAGTCACATTATGTCGTTGTTTTTTGAAAAATTTAAGTTCTGTCATCTTTTACTCACCCTCATGTTTTGTAAGTGAATTGTTAGTGGTGAAAAGTCTGACTTGTGCTGTTCTACTTATAGAAAAGAAAAAATGAGATCTCAACTGTTTCTCTTAGACAAGATGTTTTCAAGGGGATGCTGGGGGTATAGTATAAATATAGTCATATTAAGCATTTAGTGTTTATTCATTAACACAATTAACACGATAATTTAATTCATAAGGTATATGTTTCATGTTTTTAGAATATATTAAAATATATAAATAAATGAATATATTTAATATAGTAATATATTTAAAAAAATTCCCTAATCTAATAATATTACTGTAATAATGGATAGAAACATTCACAGTCAAATTGGTTAAAAAATAAATATTCCATATCATATTTAATAATTGGCTTTGGATTTAAGTACAGACGGGATGACATGAATTTTTTTTTTAAAGCAAATGTATCATAATATTGATATCATATTTAATAACTTCTCTCACAGAAAAAAAATATTTTCTTAGTAATGGGTCTTATCACATGAAAATGTATAGCTGTTTTTCCCTCTCAAGTTTGAAAACCCCTATCTTAGACAGCAATGAGATTATAAAATCTTCTCAGATTTTTCTGGAAAAGACCTTAGATTTCAAAAAGATCTCTACTTCTTGCATTGTATTGCAACAATAGTCTGCAACATTATTGGAGTTAATATTGAAATGACCCTTATCTGCAAACTCCTGAAAGAGCAACCAAATGACCAATGTTTTTACTGTATGCGGAGGAAAAAATTTCCTTTGGGTAGTCAGCGTTTGATCTAAGACATGGCAGAGCGTACTCAGATTAACATTCAGATATTCATTGGTATGCATGCGGAAGTCTGTAATTGACTGCTTACTGCTTGACCAACACAGTCGTATCAGTACTGCACAGCATGGAGAACTGGCAATCTTACATAGTATTTGCAATCAGACAGGGTGTCTGAACTAAACACATGTTGCCTTACATTTACATAGAGCTTTGATCTTTTATTTTATACGGCATTCCTTTTCTACAACTCCAGGTCTGTATGCAACTTCACAACATCTGGTTGGTGCTTTTAATCCACAGGACTTCACATTTTTTAACCAAGACCTTCTGCCAGTCTAGTTTTGATTATCTTTATTGGTTCTGTTCTCCCATTAGCTTTTATAGTACTGTCATGATTGGTCATTGTGTTGAGGTTAGTATCTCAATATTCTTTCTCAATGAGTGGCTTGTTGATTTCTACAGTGTATTGAACATAGTTTTTGAATTTTGCCTCTAAGATACTGTTATCTAGCTGTAACATATGAGGGTGACTTGTGATATTATTAAAAGCATCAGTAAGAATGTGTTGAAAGCTCCAAACCATCAGTAATGCTTTACACTGGATGCCATCATGTTTCAGGAAAAAGTGTGTTTTATAAATGTTTGGATTTCCAACATACGTAGCTATATAATCATTTCCAGCTAAGCTTCTTTTTAAGAAGATTCATTTCTGTACATTTCTTTTTGTAAAGTAGACAAACAATGTAAGGATAACTTGCAATGGCACGAATGTAATATAGTACAATATATTTTTCCAACACTCATCAGTATAGTTTATGGCCACGTCTTCTCATTGTCCACAAAATATGGGTTTGGGTTTAAATGCTTCTGGTTCATTAGCTCTGTCTACCTGACTGCTATGAAATGATTTTTGTGTGGCTCAAATGTCTTCCCAAATCCCTAATGTCCCATAGCAAATGTGTTCCATAGGAAGCAATATAACAAATGCTTCACAGCTCATTTGCTGCCGCTGAATATGCTTTACTATTCCGAAGGAGTGATGCAATCATCCTTTAATGATTTCTTTCCATACCGCTATCAAGTCTGGAAGTGTGGCTGATGCGTCTTCTGGCTGCTTTGGGTGTCGCTCATATAAAACTCACGTTCTGATCCTGATCCTGCACCTGATGTTTTTGATGTCTTCTGACGGCGGATGTTCTTTTTGCCTCGCATGTGTACTACTTTGAAGTCATAAGTTTGCAGCCTTAGGACCCATTGTTCATTGCTGGCAGAAGGTTTAGATTAAGGACTAAATATAGTCCCTAGTATTTTAGTCTGTGATCAAATCAAACTTTCTCCCACAAGCTAACTCTTCACTTTCTGTATGATTACATTTGCATTCAGCTTGCGTTTCAGCTAGCGTGTATACATCTTCCCTCTTTGGTACTGAACAAACACTCGTCTTAACCTTCGGAACATGGATCTGCTTTCATCTGCATTCTGTCATCATCCTTTTTGAAGTACACTCCAGTGCCAGCCTTGCCCAAAATGAGTTTGAATATGTTGCTGTACTGTAGCTCACAAGTCCCTAGAAGAAATGTCTTCATAGCTCACGCACTCTCTGCGGTTGATTTGATTCCTTGCTTTGCCTCCATGATATTCAATATACTCACTTATCTAAATATAATATTTGGATTGGAAGTGTAGTAATGAAATATTCTCATTTAAGTCTGCGACTGATCTATTCTTTCATATTGCTACATACATCTGAGAGTTACAGATTATTGGAAAATAAAAATCTGCATCGGTTCTTGATTATATGTTGAGATGTGGCCGTTGCACTCAAAAGTGGAGGCGAACGTGAGCTTGGAGAAATGGCTGTTGATTGTGGCTATACTTTAATGCCATAGCTGAGGATAAATCTGTTTATCTTATGGAAAGTTTAAACACAATAACAGAACATGACTTGAGTGTGTGCAAAATGATTTCAAGCAACAACCCCCCCCCCTGTAATTATGGTCTATTCAAGCTGCTAAAAAGGAACAATAAGTAAAATAAAAAATAGAAGGTGTTTACAAACACCACCAATTACTAGAGCTTTCAAGCTTCAAAAAGCATTGTGAAAGTACCAGGTAAGTGGTCCAAATGACTCAATTTTCATTTTTTTGGCAAAGTATTACTTTAATAGCAACCCAGAAACTAGTTACATTTTTCTGTATTTTGTGTCATGTTACACTTCATTGGATACGCCATGAGTGGTGTGGTGAGTGAGTGAGTAAGTTAGTTAGTAACGCAGAGTGCTTACGTCGACGTGAATACTCACCAAGGCAGGCATTGTTACATATATCTGTGTGAATCTGACCATTTAGGCGCGCAACCAAAGACAGAGGCTCCTTTGCTTGTCTGGAAAGCAGAAAGCATCCTATCAGTAGCGGATTTAGTTCTCTTTCGTGGCTTATTGCGCTTTTAATATATATTTTTGATAAATCGTCCCCTTGGACATTTTTTGTCAAAATTTAGTTATTCGCATATTCTTATTCTGTGACCACTTCTTTACATTATGTGATGTTGTTTTTTAAGTTGTGTACATTTTGGAACTTTTTATTTAGAAAATAAAAAGGTTCTTTCTACACAGTCCAATGGAATGCAAAAACTTTAAAGCTCAATATCTCAAAACTGCTCAGAACGCAGATAGAACCTTTTAATTCCAAGGGGACGAAATATCAAGCACATACCACTCTTTACTTTCTCCAGAATCCATGTTTCTTTATTACTACTAACTAACTGCACGGATTATTCGACACATTTATAGGACATAAAAGGTCTCTGCGGCAAAAGCAAAAGTGACCGGTGAAATGTTTCGAAATGTCTCTTGGAAAAGCAGAGCACCAGTTTTACTTTTTCACTGCTGTTCTAAAAATCTTTCTTTTCACCGTTGCCACAAACAAGCTACGCATAGCTGCTTGAATCTAAGTGCAGGAGCTCTAGGTTACCATTAAAACCTGGTTTGCTGTTGATTGCTGTCATGGCACTCACGAACAGCACTGAACACTTTGGCCGGTACAACTTGAAATATATTATTATTCTACATTTTTCATTAACTCCGGTATCCTGATCAGCAAAGAAATTGTAATTGTAATTCTCGCTTTTTCTACAGAAAGCTGATCGCTAGTGATGTGTCAATTTTTTATTGATAATTTCTTGGTAAAGGGTGAGAGACCTGGAAACCACATGATTTTTGTCAAAGAACCATGTATGGCTCATGAGCCATAGGTTCCCTACCACTACATGGTGTAGCTACCTTCAGGGGCTAATTGGACCATGCTAACAAGCCCTGACGTCTTGCTTGCACAGTTTTCTCCCAGTGCGCGACAAGAAAAGTTTTGAGCAAGCCAATTCAGTTATTGTTGAATAATGGGTAAGAGCCTTAAATTCCAAGAAAAGTCCAAAGCGAAGTTGCAGAGAATTTCTTGTCTTCATCACATGAGAACCTTCTAGAGACCATATAAATGGAAGAATCTGTGTTTATATTTGTGTACACAAATTGATGTGACAGAGTAGATCTGAAGAAGTTCTTAAATATTACCTCTATAAAAAACCTGCCCTAAAAACTTTTTTGTGGGAAATGTTTGATGGTAAAAAGAGTGTGGGGGAAAATACCGTCGTTACTGCAGATTAAAAGCGAGGCAGATCTGCGGCTTCTAAAGAAGATGCAGGAATAGACAAGCGGATGCTTATGTGATGTGAAGTTTAGTCTGTGTTCAGGATGAACACCCGTGAGACAAATGTGGCTGTGTCTAAACTCTGTCTTCTCGTATAACACCTATCCACCCCCATATTATCAGTACAAAAAAAAAAAAAGTAACGATGAGCTCTGAGATCGAAAGCTGGAACGAGGACAATAAAAATCTGTCATCAGGTCATTAGGAGTCTTCTGTTTTAAAGGATGTTTTTCTGAAATGTTACAGTAAGATGCAGCAGCACAACATTTTTAGCACATTCTAAAGGAAAATGACAAGCCTGACATTTGTATAAATAATTCCAGTGGGCTAATTCATGTACATATTAAATATTCTGCCTGTTTTTTCCATGGAGGGGAAAATGTGAATAAAAGCCTCGGCCCCAGTAGATTGCTTAAGATGAAAAGGGGCTCCGTTCCCACTGTGCATATCCAGGAAGAGCTAGTTTGCAGCAAGTTTTGCACATCAGAGTGCTGAGCATCAGGCTCACAGCAGGAGAGGGACAGCAGCAGCCTGCGATTCCCACGCAAGATCCTCCTCAAACACAATAAGGTCTGTTTCATCTAAACAGGTCATCCTCTTACCATGGAAATGTGCTATATAGGCTAATGTGTCATGACAATGTAATGGGTTCTCATTACATTAAAGATAAAACCTGCCCCGTCCCCCATTTCAATTAGTGTTGTGTTGCTTGCTGGTCCTTTAGTGAACTCAGTAATCAGTGAAAAGTAATCAGTTGACTTAACTTAAAAAAAAAGTGAGGAAACCCGTTCCCTTAAAATTAAGTAAATAAACCTCATGGGTAATTGAAAAAATTAAGCTATTTAAACTTGACATTTTAACATATTAAAGGTATAATGGAGGATTTTTTACTTCCGGGTGGATCACCTATACTATTGGTCCTCCTAATTGTCAATCATTCTGATGAATCAATCAAACTTATTCAAAAAGTGGAGAGGGCGGGTCTTATCTAAAATTCGGAAAGATCCTCCACTATACCTTTAACTTAATATTACAATAATATTTTTAAAACCTACAAGTAATAAAAATGGACAACTTCATAAAATTTCTACAGAATTGGCTGTTGATTGTGGCTATACTTTAATGCCATAGCTGAGGATAAATCTGTTTGTCTAATGGAAAGTTTAAACACAATAACAGAACATGACTTGAGTGTGTGCAAAATGATTTCAAGCAAAAAACTGTAATTATGGTTTATTCAAGCTGCTAAAAATGAACAATAAGTAAAATAAAAAATAGAAGGTGCTTACAAACACCACCAATTACTAGAGCTTTCAAGCCTCAAAAAGCATTGTGAAAGTACCAGGTAAATGGTCCAAATGACTCAATTTTCATTTTTCTGTATTTTGTGTCATGTTACACTTAATTGGATAAGCCATGATATTTACTGGCAGGATCTTGACATGACATGACATGACAATACATTCATTACATACAGGCACAAAAGCCTTCACTGGGGTGGTACCCTTCAACAGGTACACCTTTGTAAATATAGAGTGCATATTAGTACCTAAGAAGGTACATATTGGTACCAAAATTGTACATATCTTATAACCTTTTGAAAGGGTCAAATGACAGCTTTTTTTTCTGAGAGTGTACCATTATGAAACAAAACCCCAACTCTTAAAACCTTTGTTGTATACTTCTCATGAGCTGTAATTACAAGGAGCTATTATAATCAAATAATAATAAGTTACTACAACATGTGCTGATTGATGTGTTGTCTTGCTGTGCAAACAGTGTACTCTTAATTAATAATAACACAGCGTTGGCAGGGGTGGGTTTGTCACTAGACATATGGGCCGTTGATGATTAAACCTGGAATAATAGCTTGTCTGGCTTGTGCATAAATTATATGTGAATGGCAATGGGTGTTTAATAACCTTATGTCTGTCTAATTTGAGCCAAAACACCCTGCAGTCAATTAACTTATTTTACTTCTCTTTTCAAGCCAAGTGCTGGCTGTGGTCACCAGCCCTTTTAGATATGCAGCAACTCAGCATGTATCAGAGTCGCCTCAGCTGCCAAAACATGGACAAAAACATAACAACCATGCTTTTCGTAGCCTAAAATGAAATAAAATGAATTGGAAGAACCCTTTTATATCACTTTCTGAAACTGGGGGGGAAATCAAAAGATGTGCATCATATTTATCATGCCCTATTTAAAGCCTTCAATCCCAAAAAAAAAAGAATAATTCTGTCCTCTAGTTTAGATAATCCTTTGGCTCTGAGTTGGCTTTTTGAACATGCAAAAAACAGTCTTTCTTTGATCCCACTGTTGCAGTATTCTAATGATCATGTTTTTGAACAAAATGTGCATTCATCTAGCCTGGTAATACCAGACTCTGCTACTTCGCTTTGCTTCGTTTTCTCCGTAATAGAAAAACGTTTTCTTTATCGCCTGGGGGCGCTAGTCTGAAGCTTAAAATCATTGGTTACCCGTAAGCCAATCACATTACGTTTGGTTATGGTGTGTGTTATGCGCATGCTCAGCCGTATCTAACTTCCACTGTAAACACATGTATGATGCGAAAACAAAACCATAGAGCGAAATACCGGAGTGAACATGGCTGTGAACGACTTTTGCAGATTATGTGAAGTAAATCTACGCATCCACGGTACAATCAGCGTCTACGTCACGGCTCTCAGCCCGCCCTCTGTTCGTTGATTGGCCAGCTGTTTTCAGGCCGGAGGAAAACGGAAAGCTATGACGCAGTCTCAGACTGAGTACAGAAGCGAAATGAAATTGAGCGGAAGCACGAAGTCTGACGTAGTCAGGCTAGCATTCATCAGGATATAAAAAAAAAAAAAAAAAGTCTTGACATGAGAATATTCCTTTATGACAATTCAGTTCACTTAGCGGCCATCTTGGTAACATCCCCAAGCAGCGATGTCAGTAACAGGCTTGCAAGAACAGCTACATGAATGATGAAAAAACTAAATTTGTCAGGGTTGCTGACATCTCTCTGAGCGCAAGCTTATAGGTTCTGTGATGACAGAATGCCATTTTTATTATCAAATATTCCTGTTGTCAAAAGCACGCCATTCTTAATGCTTGCCTTCATGAAATCGAGCCTCAAGATGCTTACTTTGAGGGTAAACAGAATAATATCCTACCTTTTTTGTTGACCGGCACAACATTTTGCTGATCTCATTAGATTTGTCAGCAACCCTGACAAATTTTGTTTTTTCATCATTCATGTAGCTGTTCTTGCAAGTCTATTACTGACTTCGCTGCTTGGGGATGTTACCAAGATGGCCGCTAATTAACTGAATTGTCTTGAAGGAATATTCTCATGTCAAGACTTTTTTTTTTTTATATCCTGTTGAATGCACATTTTGTTCAAAAACATGACATATATATAAATATATATATATATATATATATATATATATATATATATATACATGTATTTTTAAATTGTTTCATTTAAATTGCTATATATATATATATACACACTCACCTAAAGGATTATTAGGAACACCATACTAATACTGTGTTTGACCCCCTTTCGCCTTCAGAACTGCCTTAATTCTACGTGGCATTGATTCAACAAGGTGCTGAAAGCATTCTTTAGAAATGTTGGCCCATATTGATAGGATAGCATCTTGCAGTTGATGGAGATTTGTGGGATGCACATCCAGGGCACGAAGCTCCCGTTCCACCACATCCCAAAGATGCTCTATTGGGTTGAGATCTGGTGACTGTGGGGGCCATTTTAGTACAGTGAACTCATTGTCATGTTCAAGAAACCAATTTGAAATGATTCGAGCTTTGTGACATGGTGCATTATCCTGCTGGAAGTAGCCATCAGAGGATGGGTACATGGTGGTCATAAAGGGATGGACATGGTCAGAAACAATGCTCAGGTAGGCCGTGGCATTTAAACGATGCCCAATTGGCACTAAGGGGCCTAAAGTGTGCCAAGAAAACATCCCCCACACCATTTCACCACCACCACCAGCCTGCACAGTGGTAACAAGGCATGATGGATCCATGTTCTCATTCTGTTTACGCCAAATTCTGACTCTACCATCTGAATGTCTCAACAGAAATCGAGACTCATCAGACCAGGCAACATTTTTCCAGTCTTCAACTGTCCAATTTTGGTGAGCTCGTGCAAATTGCAGCCTCTTTTTCCTATTTGTAGTGGAGATGAGTGGTACCCGGTGGGGTCTTCTGCTGTTGTAGCCCATCCGCCTCAAGGTTGTGCGTGTTGTGGCTTCACAAATGCTTTGCTGCATACCTCGGTTGTAACGAGTGGTTATTTCAGTCAAAGTTGCTCTTCTATCAGCTTGAATCAGTCGGCCCATTCTCCTCTGACCTCTAGCATCAACAAGGCATTTTCACCCACAGGACTGCCGCATACTGGATGTTTTTCCCTTTTCACACCATTCTTTGTAAACCCTAGAAATGGTTGTGCGTGAAAATCCCAGTAACTGAGCAGATTGTGAAATACTCAGACCGGCCCGTCTGGCACCAACAACCATGCCACGCTCAAAATTGCTTAAATCACCTTTCTTTCCCATTCTGACATTCAGTTTGGAGTTCAGGAGATTGTCTTGACCAGGACCACACCCCTAAATGCATTGAAGCAACTGCCATGTGATTGGTTGATTAGCTAATTGCATTAATGAGAAATTGAACAGGTGTTCCTAATAATCCTTTAGGTGAGTGTATATACACACCAGTCAAAAGTTTTGAATCGTTAAGATTTTTAATGTTTTTAAATGAAGTCTGTTCTGCTTACCAAGGCTGCATTTATTTGATTAAAAATACAACAACAAAAAACAGTAATATTGTTAAATATTATGAGAATTTAATGCAATGACAATATGCAATTTTAAATATAGTTTTTTATTAACATTGATAATAATAAGAAATGTTTCTTGAACATCAAATCATCATATTAGAATGGTTTCTGAAGGATCATGTGACACTGAAGACTATCTTTGTAAATTCATCTTTGATCACAGGAATAAATTATACTTTACAATATATTTGCATATAAAACAGCTGTTGTTTGTTTGTGTGTATTTTTAATCAAATAAATGGAGCTTTGGTGAGCAGAATAGACTTCTTTTAAAAACATTAGAAATCTTACTCCAAAACGTATGACTGGTACTGTATATATAATTTAAATGATTTTTTTTTTTAGTATTGCAATTGAACTGTTTTAATGCTGATTTTCAAAAGTGATCTCTTTATCTTGTTTTTTTGCAGTTGCAGGCTGCCCTATATAACCCTGTCCACTGTGCACTTCTTGGTTTTTCTGCCGCCAGCACATCCTTGCCTCAGGGCTACCTCTGGGTAGGTACATTTTTGCACAATGACAACATCTTTTCTTCTTTATAAATCAATCTGCCCACTGGTGCTGGAATATCATACTACAGTATCTCTGTACATCTCAGATGATGCACCTGCGGGTCCCTCACCTCATCTTTGACACAAACATTTGAATAGTCTACCTTTGACCAGGGCTGTCATCAGTACGGTACAAGAGAGAACATCCTAAGCTCCCCATTTAAACATACTGACAATATGCAAATTTATCACACTTAACTAAAGTAGTCATTTGGCATATGTTTTTTATTTATTTATTTTTATTCACTTACACTACAGTATACTTGCTCAAAGGCACAATGGAAATAGCACATGGACTATTCCTTGCAGGGTTTGAACCTTTTAGCATTTTATGTACTATTGCACATCAAGCATAATTTGCCTCTGCAATGCACAGTATTCAGTTATATTTTAGAAATATCGCGCAAGGTAGAGTGCCGTTGTTCTGAATACTCATTACACTTTACAGTGTAAGTAAAATGAATTAGATATTGCATATTATTTGGTAGTAAAACGTAAAGTGTGGCCAATATTATTGGTACAGAGATGAGTATGTGTATTTTGTAAAACATTTGCAACTGCTTTTAATCACTTAATTAAATTAATTACACTTAATTACTAATTTGTACTGTCTGTTAAACAGACAATTAGAAGTTTATTTTAATGTGCAAATAACGTCTAAGTAAACTTGCATTTTTACATCACTATGCTATTAGTGTGTCCAATTTGGGAATCAAAAGTTCTATGCACACTTGCTGTCTTCACGCCCACTTGAACACTTGGGTCAAATTGAACAAAGAAAAGTGGTCAAGTGCAAAGACTGGAAGTGTGGGTATTGGGACAGGTCCACAGTCACTTGTTTTGTTCCTGAATGAATTGGTCAGTTGAATCGGTTGAATGAATGATTCAATGACTCATTCATCATAACAGTGTAACATGCAGGAGTCATATAAAAATGGAGACAAACAGTGAAAAGTCTCTTGTATAATTTCCACTAAAAAGTTTCGAGGCCATGAACCAGTTCAAATCTGACTGAATCACAACTCCTACATGGAATTTTACTTTTATGTGATCGTAGCAGGAGCTCCTCAAAAAAACACTGTTAGAGTAGTTTGATCGACATTTAAAAGAAAAGGGAAGCAGTATTAAAAGTTTCTCGAAAGGCAGCTCGAGAAACAAACATCAAGTATTCCACATCAAAAGACATTCTATAAATCATTTATCTCGTGGCTGTGCTTCCACGTTTTTTTCTTCCATCTTTTTTTGCCTGCAGCCTCTCTGAGGGCCATGTCATTGAGTTCAGGCACTGGATGTCCTCCTTCTCATGTTTGTTTTCTTTTTGTTGTCTCTTCGACTGCACAGGTGGCTAGTGGGGGTGACGACTCTCATGGGCAGGTGGAGATTTTCTCCCTTAACCGACCCACTCCACGATCCGTCAAGAGTTTCTCTCTAGGTTCCCCGGTGCTTTGTCTGGAGTATATCCCAGAGCCCAGCTCTGATGAAGAACTAGAGACACAGACCTCTGAAGTTCTTTCCAAGATCGGCAACACCATCTGTGTAGGATTATTGGATGGCAAGTGAGTCTTTTTGAATGCGTACCTGTACAGTCTGGAGTCATTACCTTGCTAATTTTATGCAGAAAGTCAGAATTAATAACTTTGTTTCCCTGGGAAAGGCTTGTAATATTGTAATGTGTGTGTGTGTGTGTGTGTGTGTGTGTGTGTGTGTGTGTGTGTGTGTGTGTGTGTGTGTGTGTGTGTGTGTGTGTGTGTTTTTCAAGCATTCTGGTTTATGGAAGTGTGGACACCGCTGCTCAGTGTCTGCTAACATTCTGTAACCCTGAGGGATGCCCGGTTCTGTGCCTGAAACACTCTGCTAACTTTCTGTTTGCTGGACTAAGTAATGGAAAAGTTGCCATTTACAACAGAAAGAGTGAAGGTAGAATAATTTTATAGTGTGATTTTCAGTGTAAATACAAATTAAAGGGATTCAGTCTCATGTCGTTCCAAAACTGTATGACTTTCTTTTTCTGTTCTGAGCAACATAAAAAAAAAGATATGGAAGTGAATGGTCACCAAAACTGTTTAGTTACCAACATTCTTCAAAATATCTTTTTGTGTCCCGCAGAAGAAATAGTCACACAGGATTGAAACGACATGAGTAAATAATGACATAATTAATTTTTTGGGTGAACTACCCCTTTAATAAAATCTACAATGTTACATTTTATAAATTTAATTCTTTTTTCATTTACTTTGGATTTACAGTTGCAGGAAACAATATGTGAGCTCTTGGATTTATGCATAAATTGGTCCTAAAATTCCATCTAATCTTCAACAAAAGACAAACGCAATGTGCTTAAACAAATAACACACAAGCAATGATGCATTTGCATGTTTTTATTGGGCACACCATGTAACCATTCACAGGGCAGGGTGGGAAAAAGTGTTTCCTCTGTACAAAATCATTTCAGTTCAGCAATATTCCTGGGATGTCTGGTGTGAATCACTCACTTTGAGGTCATGCCAAAGCATCTCAGTCAGGTTAAGGTCAGGACTGAGCCACATCAGATGGTGTATTTTGTATATGATTTAGTCCTGTGCTTGAAATGGTTGTCCTGTTGAATCTCTCGACTTCTGAGTTCCAGTTGGCGAACAGATGACCTTACATCCTCCTGCAAAATGACCTGATAAATGTGGGAAGTGATTTTTCTGTCAATGATAGTAAGCTGTGCAGATCCCAAGGCTGCAAAGCCCCATGATGTCCCTCCATCCCAGTTTTTCTTAAGAGCTGCTAACTACTTTCAAACACCTTTGGCTTCATCTGTGCACATAATATTTTGCAAGTAGGGCTGGCAAAACATCCAGGTATGCTGCACTTCCATTGCCCAGACTCTAAATTTTGGGATTCCAAATTAGCCAACACACTCTCATGGTAATTCGTAACTATTTTACGGTTTGGCAAAATGGTGGCTAATTTGTACAATCTCATTTTACACATTTGTTGTACCAGTTACACTCGATGGGTGGACCTTCAAGCAATGCAGTACAAATCTTACATCGTACACATTTATACAAAATATTGACCTTGTAAAATAGTTGGGGTTGGGGTTATTAACAAATAAAAATGTTAAAAGAATAGTTCATCCAACAACTTAAAATTTTGTCATTTACTCACCCTCATGTCATTACAAACTTGTATGACTTTCTTTCTTCAGTGGACAACAAAATATGTCTTTTTGTCCATATAATTAGAGCCAATGGGGTCCAGTTTGTTTAGAACTCTAGGTGAAAGGTTCACATATTTTTTCCTGCAACTGTGATTAATATGCTTAATATTCTCTCTGAATCTACTGTTACATTCTAAAAGATGTGTAAATATTAGCCATTTCCAGTAGCAGCTCTAAATCCAGCATGCATTTTGTGGTTACAGAGGGGTTGTGGGATCCAGATTCCTGCAGACATGTGGTTATTGGATGTGCGCCCGTCCTCAAACTCCTCCGAATAGACGAGTATGTGTGGGCCAGCTGTGCCAACCAGGTCTCTGTGATTGAGGGCTCCTCTCTCAAGACTCAGGTATACACCCACATGTGATAGACATTAGATACTTCTCCTCTGAGAAATGTGTTGAATGGGATTCCACCACATTCCCAATGAAGACGCGGTGCTTTTCATTAGACCGTACGAGTCAAAAGAGTGAACTGTCACGTCACCCATCGAAGCTCGAGATCTGTTCTGTAACAAAGGTTGGTTTAGGAAATCTTGAAATTATTCTTTTATTTCAAAGTTTTACATTTCATTTATCTGTTAGGCGGCTTCCCATAATGCTAGATGCATTATGAGAGAGCATCTTAACCCACACATAAAAGGTATCCTCCCTGTAGAAGCCCAACAGCATGTTAGGGTGCTAGCCTTTGATCACTTCTGACAGCTGAGCCAACCTCTCTATTTTGCCGCAAGGAGTGCACCCTCCCTCTGCCTTCCTGATGCTTAATATCAGGATTAAATTCAGCTTTGGAAGTTCAGTTCAACCGGAAGATAAGCTGTGGGTACTCATATGGACACGTCAGCCTGTTTACATTTGCGAGTCTATAGTTGTTTGCACCTATAGAGGAAGCATATCTGTCGTAAAACAGCGAAGGTGCAGGAAGTACTGGCGTACACTGCAATTATATAGCTGAAAAAAATAGCTCTGTAAGATAAACAGCAGGGCATATGATTTATGTTGTAGAAATAGAGCTTGCAATTAAATATAATGGGTGCGAAATTATCAAACCATTATTTTGTCCAATAAATGTTTTTTTTTACATTAATACTATTTATTAATATTTTGTATAAACAAAGTGTATAAATATAAAAAATAATAATTTGTACATTTAAATTGTCAATATGTAACCCCAGTAAAAATGTGACAACTTGCCCCAACCTGACATTTATAAACAGTGCGTGTATGTATATGTATACACACACACACACACTACTGTTTAAAAGTTTGGGGTCGGTATGATTTGTATTTGTTTGTAATGTCTCTTATGCTCACCAAAGCTGCATTTATTTGATAAAAAATACAGATGGTGTGTGTATATTAAGTTGACAATTTATCCCAATAAAAATGAGACAACTTTTATCTTTTGTTAAAAAAAAGAAAGCATATTAGAAAATGATCAGATTCTAAATATTTCATAATATAATTGTCTTTTAGTTTTATTACTCTGACTGTAGTGCTTTTTTGCACTACTTTTTTTGCATTTAAATAATCCATTTCCTAAGCATTTTTAGTGGATCTAAGTGCGTTGTTTACTTATTTAAGCTTTTACGGTTTTCCTTAAAGGAGAACTCCGGTCAATTTTAACATTGAGCTCATTTTTTTGTACATTTGGAGTGCTGTCAGTACAGAGAACAACGACAAAAATCGGTGTTGCCTACACCATGTTATCCTCGTTTTAAAATTTGCACCCTGTTGACTTCAATGGGGCAAGTTTTAAACCTGCTTTTAGCCTCTTAACATCCTTGATGTGTCATTACAAGTGCACAGGTCATGTGAGTGATTCCTTCGGAGTGAACGCGGGTGAATCTGACTGCAGTAGATGTGAAAGATATTAATAAAAATGATGTTTATTCAGCCAGCGCACATACCTGTATTTACATCCTGTTATCCTGACATCGTCGAAGTCCACAGTAGTCGATTGTCGAGTTCACGCGCGTGATCATAGGTACTAAACCTATGCGCGTGAACTCGACAATTTTTGTCGTTGTTCTCTGTACTGACAGCACTCCAAATGTACAAAAAAATGAGCTCAATGTTAAAATTGACCGGAGTTCTCCTTTAACAGTTATCACTCTGATGTAATATGCCCAGCCTCACATACCCAAACCGACTTTAATTGGGCAGTATATAGTCTGACTGTGAATTATACTGACTTTTGAGTCAAGATTGTTGGCCTAAACTTTGATGTTTTTTTTTTTTAATCCCTAAATCTCATGCTCTCTCTTGTTTTTATGCATTTTCATCATTATTTTGTATCTTTTATGATTCCCAGTGTTTTGAAGTTCATCCAGACCCTATGGTTAGTGTGACCCACATGGTGCGCGCTGGAGGAGGGGTGTGGATGGCGTTTTCAGAGGGATCATCCCTACGTCTGTTTCATACAGAAACATTGGAACACCTCCAAGAGATCAACATTTCAACACCCTCTGCATATTTGAGCCCTGGCAAGTCCAAATTGTGATTATGGTGTAGGATTTAATTTCAGTAGGATGATGTTTTGGCACACAGGTCCTGAAAGGGGGGCAAGTGTCAGGTGTCAAGATTCACAAAAAATGTTTGAAACTGACCAGGAGTTGGTAGAGAAATTTGAAGAAAAAAATATATATATATTTATATTTATATTTATTAAAAAAAAAACATTTTTTTTTTTTTTCATAGGTCAAAAAGCTGTGTGTGTAACAAGCCTGCTCATCTGCCAGGGGCTTCTATGGGTGGGCACAGCTCAGGGCATTATTGTCACCCTGCCAGTGCCCAGACTGGAGGGCATCCCCAAAATAACAGGTGAGCCATAATTAAAACAAAAAAAAGTATTGCATCTAAGCCTTCTTTTGGTTAACAAACACAAAAGCCGCTTTTCCCCCATCGGGCCAAAGTGTTCTCTTTTCTTAACCATTCCAGTCGGTACGGAGATGGTTTCATTTTCCACTGTGTGGCTGATAACGGACCTCTTTGGAGTGTAATACAAAACTGCTAAACTGTTCCTCTTTCCCATCAGGAAAAGGGATGACCTCACTCAACGCTCACAGTGGCCCTGTTGAATTCTTGCTGGCCACCTCCAGCGTTTTACCTCAAGATTTCCTGAAGCGAGATTCTGCCACGGAGGGTGCGGATTCAAATATTGAAGGTGAAGATAAGGAGGCGACAAATTCCTCTCAGGAGTCGCTCCAGCAGGCGGATGGCTCTTCTCAGGGAGAGGCTAAAGCCAAAGGAGTGCTTCTGCAGTACCACCTCCGCTCTACCTCTCAGCTCCCAGGAAAAGTCCTGACGGGCCGGCCTGAAGAATCGTCCAACTCGACCCAGGAATCTCTGGAGCACAGCCTAGAGGACGGCTCCATCTATGAGCTGAGCGACGACCCCGATGTTTGGGTCAGAGGGCCTGGGCCCTCATCTAAGGAATCAGCACGTAGGGAGAAAGTGACTTCAACCGCCGTTATATCCGGTGGAAAAGGGTTCCACCGACTTGCCAGCTCCTCTAACTCACATGACTCAAGCGAGAACACGCTCATGGTCTGGCAATTGCCCATTACAGTTTGAGGAAGTAATAAATTATTCATCCTTTGGCTTTCATAAGGTGTTTTTGCAGTTGGATCATTGAAGGACAAACAGACTGTAAGCTTGTATTTGTATGGTTTATGAGGATTATTTATTCCACTTCTCCAGAAGGTTTTTTAAGTAAATGAAGGGGCAAGTTTAATCAACATTATGCCACAAATGCTGTCGATTGAGCTGGAATATTCCTGTAAAAGGATAGTTCATCATTTACTCACCCTCAAGTTGTCCCAAACCTGTATGTATTTCTTTCTTCTGCTGAACGCAAAAGATAGCCTGGCAAGCCAGACCTACATCAAGATGTTGGGTCTGGCAACTCACCATAGACACGGCTCAATCCGAGGGGCGGGATAAACGGCTGTCTTTCAAATTCCCTCTGCACGCAATAGGACAGCGCTTCAACCAACCAGAGCGTTTTCCCAACAGCGGAGCTAGTTGATAGATTAAACTTTTGGCAAAACTACGAACACATCTTCCTTTTTTTAAGAATGACTTAAGTGCCGTTCTATGCTCTTTTCTCAAAGAAAAACTTAACTCCAAGTCGAAAGATGTTCGCCAGCAGCCGCCATTCTTTGTTTTCAAGTGGCAGGTAACCGTCGCAACTCTGTCGTCATATGTTAAGCTCGCCCCGCCTACTCTATGCACGACGTGATTGGCCTGACCCAATTTAGGTTTTTGCAGCTCGAAAGTCAATGGAGAGTTGCTAGACTGCCCTGGCTGCAAAATACATTTTGCTGCCACTAGGGTGCGTCTAGATTTCTAGGCTACGCAAAAGAAGATATTTTGAAGAATATGGATAACCAAACAGTTGACGTGCTCCATTGAATTCGAATAGGAAAAAAAAACTATGGAAGTCAATGGGGCCCATCAGCTGTTTGGTTATCCATATTCTTCAAAATATCTTCTTTTGCGTTCAGCAGAAGAAAGAAATTCATACAAGTTTGGAACAAGGTGAGTAAATGATGACAGAATAAAAAATGTTGGGTGAACTATTCCTTCAAGTTGATAAACATCCGCACTGTTCAATATTCGTCTGTCATAATAATAGCATGTGCTCAGTCGGCTATATAATGCACCACATCTAAATATGAAATAATCTCACCTGAAAATATCACTAAACGACTGATAGCACCAAATGACTTAATTTTATTATAGCACATCTGCATGCAAGGAATCAGGGTAAGTGTTATTGTTTTTGTTTTTCATATGCAATACATAAAGTAATCCTTAGTATGTATCTGAGTATTGGCTGTGACCCAATTCTTTCTTGTTTAAATGATAAAAGATATTTTTTATGCAGCGCCACCAAAGCGGTGTGCACAGAAAAGTAAGGTTGAATATTTGTAGACAGTCTATTTAAATGTGTTTTAATGTTATTTTAGTGTAAAATGTGAAACAAAGTCTTCGGTGTAGGTACTTTTTCTGGTGGTCCTCATTGTTCGCAGTGTCACTTTTTAAAAAAATAAATAAATCATATTTACTATGATTGAAGTTTCTGCAATTTTTCCAGTACAATTTCATTTAAAAGCGTTGCATTTGATTTTAAACTGACTCAACATGAAATGGTTTTGAAATGGCATTGTGTGCGAAGACCTGCTGTAAATTAATACTGCAGAGTAATATTTTATGTTGAATCTCAGCATATTTTCTGCCTTTTATCTCTGCCCAGCCACTGCCGGCTCTCACAGTAAACATATCAGCAAACGCAGTATGGCGCAGCTCAGGCGGCGTTTAATACATGCACGTTGTGACACTAGTGCTACGTGAAGAGGATGCCAAATCACATCTCTGGCAGGCGCGGAGTAAAACTGACCTGTCAGGATTTAAAGGAGCTGTCACTCATCGTTCTGATACAAATGTTTTGCAAGCAGAATGCACGCTCATTTCATCTAGTAATTTTTGTGCTATTCCTGTGATGCCATTCAAGTCCATTACAGGATGCATTTAATTAATGCTCAGATGAGATGCATCAACCTAGTCCATTATTGAATATAAAAGCTATTATGTTTGCAGAAGAGAAACTTTGGTTCACTTTGAGGATGGTATTTTTCTCTATGACAGTAAGTTTCTTTTGTGGTGTGGTTGGTAAGGAGTCTCATTTAGTTTGAGGAACTGTAAACCATGCTTACATCAAAGACTTCTAATTAGAGATGTTTGATTGCTTTGTGTCTGGTGGGAAATCAAGACACTCATTATTGCTAATTGAAGGACTTGATCAAGATAACGCCCCTCCTTTGTAAAACTTAAATAGAAGCACGATGTTCGCACCTCTGTGATTATGGAGGATGTGCCAATAAGTGTATTTACTCATAGTACAACATTTTAGATGCTCTTAAATACATAAAATGTATGGTAAAGAAAAATCAATATACAGTGTCTTAGGCAATTTTCTACCTTACAATTCATCACCATTTGTTTTTTATATAATGTTGAAATATAAATCTGAACTAAACAGCATTCAATACTCATTAGAGAAAAATCATATTTCAATAAAACAGATTTGACAAAAAAAATGAAAGACTATTATTATTAGAATAAATACTATATATTTTTGGTATAGTAGGCTAGCCTATATGTACGCAATTAACAGGTTTTCCTGAAGCTTTTTTATTTGATTTTTTACACTAAATATTTTTACAGTGTGGGTTGTATTTCATCTTCATTCTTCTCATCAGCGCACATATATTAGAAGAGATGTCCATGCTGAGAGAGATGGAAAAAAGAACCCAGTTTCTATGGAAGAATGTCTGACCTGATCCTCTATAATCACAATACACTGAGGGGTATCTAAATGTCATTCACCCTTTTAAGTTGTGAGTGCCTAAAACTGACAGTCCACTCATTTGGCTTGCTATAGCAGTATGTTGTGCATTTAATAATCTTGGTACATTAGTAAACCACAATATTTTCACATAAAAAAAATTTGCACATTAATAAAACACATTAAATATAATTTTAAAGAGCGTTTTAATACTAACCTTAATACGTAAATAAGATTGCATAAGTGTTTGTTCCTGGCAGTCATTTCATCAGCGATTGCTCGAGGTTATTGAGCGCGTAGTGTAAGAGCGAATGTGAGTATGAGAGTTAATGACTGCGCGCGCTCGGGGCAGGGGCGCGCGCACGAGAGAATGAATTCATTCAAATCTGTTGCTTTGGTGAATCTCCACCCGTCGGAGCCCAGAGAGATGATGTTCCTGCTCCTGCTCCTGCTCCTTTAGAAGGACACCATGACAAATCACTGGGAGAATCGCGACGAGTTACTCAATATTTCAGCTTTGTACGGAGGATGACATTAACACAATATTAAGATGGAATAGCTATCGACACACTTGCGCCATTGAGTGATATTAAAATATGACAAAAGAGATGAGTATAATTACTTTATCTTTGCTCCTGTGTGCTGACCTACTGGATTTCGTTAGAGGTAAGTTTTACTTGAATTATGTATGAAACGAGCAGTCAGCTGTTTTGAGAAGTCAAGCCACAATGATGTGGTTTTGTTTTTCTACAACTCAAAATCACACTTTGGACTCAACGCATTTATGTCCATAACTTTATAATGTAGGCTACAGTTTCAAAGATTTTAGTTGGTTATAAATTCCTAACCAACTAAAGCACATCTGTATTATTTACGTTACCTCCTTGTTCCACTCTATATGAATGCTATATTGATCGAGGTGTCTTTCCCCTCAGGTGCATTTGTCTAATAATTTTGATGGGTGGTTATTTTGAGGATAAAGCTTAATCTTTTGTCCTGACCCATTTTATGACGGGTTATCTGCACTCTGAAATAATGAAAGGTCATTGATTGCAGAACAATAATGCAGGAATATCTAAGGTTAAGCAAGCATATAATATTATTTAATGAATAGTTTTGCGTTTGTGGGTGATTAGAGTTTTTTTATTTTTTATTTCATGCCTATGCATTCATAAGAGAGAAAGAGTGCTTATTCTGGACATGAATTAGTAATTGCAACTCCTTACTGTAACTCAATAATGCTGGCTAGCATCATGTCATGTCTCATTCCCTTGAGTCGGGCACTTAATGTCACCGGTCAGATCATATTAGAGGTACAGAGGCTTTGGGAAGTGCATCATTAGCAGTGTTTTTATTTTATTTATAATGATATGAAAGCAGTTTAACTTTAAGCCTTATAAATGTTTATCTTTAGATCTGATTTCTATCAAAGGCGTTGTATCATATTCATGGTGCATATTCCCAGACCCAGAAAAGTTGACAGAATTTAAATTATGTTGATTCTTGTACCAGTTTGGTAAAGAGCATGAGTTTACAGCAAAGATGTAACTAAATGTGAAAGATTGGGGGGAAACCAAATGTAAAGGTTTAAGAATAGGTAATTAAACCATATTGATTGAACATTAATGTGAATATGTGTGAACATGTATCCCTCATTGTGTATGGTTACCTAGCAATCAGTGTTTAGTGGATATCATTGATGATTTTTGATCAATTTTTCATCACTGAAAGGTTTAGATTGCATAATTCATTTATCATCTTCATATAGATAACACAAACGGCAAACCTGAAATCTTTAATACACTCTAACCTTTTATATGCTTTAAAGCATGTTTATATAATCAAATAGATTACTGAAATCATCTCAGTGACCCAACTAATCCCTGCACATCACCATTAACATTCCCAGCCAACTTTGACATTTGACCAGAGATTGATTTTCTCTGATTTCCAAGATTATTTCAGTCTGTAAAATGTGCTTATGGAGTGGTAATGACATAAACCCCAAAAATGTACATGGTCTCCACTCACTAAGCCTCCTAAAGGACACTCTGTTACGTTTGCTCGATAAATGAAAGCATGATGAAGAAATCACATCCCAGACAGTGTCCTGTGCCGCATGTGGGGCGTCCTACAGAATTACTTGGTTGAAGGAGAATTAGGGAAAGAAGAAAAACACACAGAGAAAAAAAAAAATAATCCATTCACTGACGTCACAGTTAAAAAAGCCAATACGGTGGAGCAGTGGGATTTTGTAGGCCAGTGAATTTGTGACAGATTATAGGCCGATTGCCTCCCACTCTGATGCCTGCACTCTTTCAATGGAACTGCAGCACTCAGCAAGACACGGCTGCTTTCCATGGTTGTTCAGGATACAGTGGCAGTTCATGCTTTCTGTCTGATGTTTTTACATTTTAGTAACAATTGTACACTAAGCTCCTTCTCTTTATGAAGACAGGGACACTGCTCTGGCAGCAGTGATGGATGGAAGATGTTGAAGAGATGAAATGTAGCTCTAGCTCTTGAAGCATCAAACCACATAAAGAATCCATCCTTGTGACAGCCGTTATGTAATACTGTAATGCGCTGAACAATGTGTGTGTGCAAAATCTTTTCAAATCCAATCTAGACAGATGAAAACAGATGGGTATTTGATTTATAGTGTATTTGGTGTGTGTGTGTGTGTTTTGTCTCACTTTGCTTCTTTAAGTTTTCCTTTGATTTGCTACTTTGCATTTTGTTTTGTAGTGTAGCATTTGTAGTGTATTTTGCATTGCTTAATTTGGTTTCACTTTGCTTCTTTTAATTCTTTACATTTTGTTATTTTGCTTTGCTTTGTTTTTATGTTGTCTTTAGTTTTGTGAGTTGTTTTATCATAGAAGTGATTGGAGTAAAACACAACACTGTCTGAAATATAGATATTGTGTTTAGATAAATTCTTCTGGATCAATGTCATTACACTGAATAATGATTAATCGTTTGATACTAACATGGTCTGCAATACTAGCAGAGTTTGTTAAATAATAGATCATTATGGAGACCTGTCAGGTATGCGCTGATGAAAGTTTTGTTCTTTCTTGAAGTGAGGAGATTAAACATTAATGAAACGCAGCACTGAGACTACATGAACTTCTCACAACATTATATTGGTTTTTGAAATCATGCTTTTTGATCTGAAATATTCACAACTTGGATCAAGAGCTCATTATATGCTATAATTTCACTGTCATTGCAGCATGACCTCTCTTGGGGGAGGTTTATATTGGGTTCTTCAAAAGCACTCGGTTTTGCTAACTTATGACTTAATGGTTTCGGAAATGAGGAGAGCACTAAAATGGGGCTGGGGCTCACTGTTGGTAATTTGAATGGGATTTTAAAGGAGGGCTGTGCAATTTGAGAATGTAATAAAGCATTCAGGAATTGACACATGCTATCTTTTTCCAGGTTATTTAACAGTCACCATTGAGCCTCTCCCTCCTGTGGTTATGGGGGACACAGTGACTTTGAAGTGCAATTTCAGGACGGATGGCAACTTACGAGAGATTGTGTGGTTTCGGGTAAGTGGGGTCCGAGCCTCATCTTTGCATGATAAGCCTTTTCTTTTCAGCATCCTGAATATATGTGTGTGTGTGTGTGTGTGTGTGTGTGTGTGTGTTTCGGTGTGCTAGTTTTTGTGCTTTTTCAAACTCTTTTTGGTTGTTGTTCTGTTGGCAAACTGACGTTGTGAGAACAGAAGCTGTCAAAAATATGAAAATATATTCAGGATTAAGATTGAATGCCTCAGTGATTTTAGGACAAGCTGTTTTCATTTTGTCGTCACACAGAGCCATAAGTGTGGCGGGATTGATGAGCTATATGGATAAAACATTCAATCAAAATGTCCATATGCCAACACATGTCCTTGACATTTTAAATAAAACTCTTGCCACATTGTTTAATTACTTAGAAAATCATAAATTATCAGCTTTGCTGCTTCTTTCCTCCTCTGAAAATGAGACAAAGGTCTAATAATCTAATAGTGACCCCAAAAACTGTTTGGATACATTAGCCACAATTAAAAATGTATAAATGTCTTTGCATTGGATGACAAAACAGCAGCAATTTTTTTTCTATTATATCTTTCAAAATTAAGACAAAAGCCATTCGATTTCCAGGGAATGCATGAACTGCATGATAAAAATGCTACTGTAATCTTAACATCAGTGGACGTCAATTTGAATGTAAATGGGGTTGTAAAATGTTAAAAGATTATGTCTATAGTTAATGATAAAACTAAACATAGTTTTATCATCTGATACAAATCATTTTGACTGCAGTTGGTTTACAGTAATTGAGAAAATGGTTCAAGCATTCAAATAATCAAGCATTCTCTATACACAGGGAAAATGTGTAAACGCAAAATGATTTCTCTAAACGTTTACCTTGATCAATTCATGATAGAATATACTGTCATTCACAGGTGACTGAAGGTGGAACCTCAAAACAGAAAATTTTCACCTACGACGCCATGTACAACACCAATTTTTCTCACATAGAGGACTTCCGCAGAAGAGAGGACCTTGTTTACCAGTCAACTGTCAGGTTATAGTTATACCCAGCAGAGCTCAGTTTATAGTGGATAACACTTGGCTTTCCTCTCAGCACGTACCGAGCTATTTTTGTGAATGCTGTTATGTGTTTAGACAGATTGTTCCTCAATGTTCCCAGGCTCCCTGAAGTTCAGATGGAAGATGATGGACCATATGAATGCCATGTGGGGATCTATGACAGGGCGTCTAGAGAGAAGGTGGTCTTGGCATCTGGGAGTATCACTCTACATGTCATGTGTAGGTTCAAGTTATAAACGTCCTTCACAGGTCAATTCACAAGACTTTGATGGATTGTTGATTATATAGTTAGAAAAAAAGCAGAGATGTGCTTCAATATGTGGTTGCATTAACATAAATCCCATTATAACTGATATTGACTGCTTTTGCGTAATACTTCAAAAGCAATAGTGAATATATATTTGAATAATCGTTTACTCACTCTCATTGTTATAAACCTGTATGACACTAATTATTTTGAAGAACATTCATTGTGTGAACAAAAATATCTTCTGTAGTGTTCCAAACAAGAAAGAAAGGTTTGAAACTACATGAGGGTTAGTAAAACACTGTGAACTATCCCTTTAACCTTAATCATTGAAACAGAAGTCCAGTGAGTACTTTTAAAGATAATCAAATGTGATAATGATAATAGGATATTCATGATTAACTAGGCTTAATTAGATTTTTTTTTTAGCTTAATTATAATGTGGGCCAAATGTGGTACCATAACCAAGATTTCAAATTCTCAGTCGCACATCTCTTTTTATTTGCCTGTGCATGTGCCTTCATGCCCATGAAAATCTGGGAATTCAGCAGGGTATTAATGCAATTTCCCTCTGCGTGCACTTGTAAATTAATAAATTTCAACAGTAATTTGCTGTGACATGTAAGTGAGACACGAAGTAGAGTTCATTTAATAGCTAAGAAATGATCATAAAGATTTCACATGGCTTAAATCAAAAGATTGGGTTATTGGGATATAAATCTCGCCTACTAATGCACTTTGCCTATAAACTGAAAGCTCATTAAATGAAGATCTCCTAGCTTGTGGTCTGAAGCACAAAAGAGCCCTTGGGGGAAAGATACTAATAATTACTTTGAATGCTGCACTGTCAACTCTCCTTATCGCTTTGCGTTGCTGTAGTGTGCTATCGATTTATAATGAGTTTTCAATTGTTTTTCTCAGCTCCGCCAAAATCAATATCTGTTGAGGCAGCAAATCAGCCAGCTCGATTCAATCGCTACGAGGCTCAAAACTTCACGCTCGTTTGCATCGTAACTGGAGGAAAACCTGCCCCTGTGGTTAGTAGAAGAATAAAACACCAGCTCTAAATTAAAACTTTAAAAGGATGGACATGTGTAAAGCAGAGGTTATTCAAATGGAAATGTGTTTCACTCACTGTGTTTCATGTCTTCCCCAAATTCAGGTGTACTTCAAGAGGGATGGAGAACTAATTGAAGTCCATCCTTTCACATCCTCTGAGAAAGTGGAAAACAGAGGCTTGCTTGGTGCCAAGGATAACCAACCGCTTATCAGCCGAGAACTGGACGATACAAAAGTGCAGAAGTCTCTTTCTTTCCTGGGCCCTTACAGCGAACCGGTGCGTCTGGATAAAGACCGGCCCCAGCGCAGCTACACGTCTGGAGCCCCTAGCCAGGAGGAACCCAGTCCCACCACAGAAGTCATCCCAGAGACTGTGATCAGCCGAGAGTTTCCCCGCTGGGTGCTGAGCTCAAGTCCACTGTACTTTTTCAACCATACGCAGTCTGAGCTTCATGATGGTACTATGGAGGTCCAAGCTACGCTAACCTGGCACCTGAACCCACAACTGGACAATGAGGCTCTGTTCAGCTGTGAAGTCAAGCACCCGGCTCTATCCATGCCCATGAAGGCAGAGGTTACGCTCTGTGAGTGTCAGCTTATGTACATTACCAGATACAGTTACTGAGGGGTGCACAATATATCGCTGGTGGTGTTAGAGTTTTTCAATTTTCCGATTTTTACATTTAGATTACCTTAGCAGTCATCTAACACTCACTTAAAGGGTTAGTTATTCAAGGGGTAGGTATTCATTTTTAAATTTGCCAAAGATTACATCTTGCAGTTGAATTTGAAGATTAAAGTGTTAGTTCATCCAAAAATGAAAATGATCCCAGAATTTACACCCTCAAGCCATCCTAGGTGAATATGTCTTTCTTCTTTCAGTCATAATCAGAGTTATATAAAAAAATATCCTTGTTCTTTCAAGCTTTATAATGAGCTTTTATTAACCCATGGAGCCGTGTGGATTAATTTTTTATGAGGGATGGATGCACTTTTTTGGGCTTCAAAATCGTACTATTATAAAGCTTGGAGGAACAAGGATATTTTTTTTATATGACTGATTGTGTTCGGATGTTGAGGGTGAGTAATTTATGGGATAATTTTCATTTTTAGGTGAACTAACCCTTTGATCTTCAAATGTAACTCTTAGATGTAATCTTTAGCAAATTTAAAAATGAATATCCATTTTCATACTGTACACAATATAATGTTGTGATGCCTACATTGACTTTAAAACGGTTGATTTTAGTCTTTTATTTGTCATTTATTTGAGACAAAATAGTATAGAAGTTTTATGCTAGCCATAACATGAAAATAATATATAGCCTATAAATAATTATTTTCATGTTATGGTTGACATTAAACTTCTGTACTATTTGTGTAGAATACAAATAGTATAGAACACCTTGACTCACTCCCTCCTATGAAATATTGACAACGCTTTCATTTCTCATTGTTTACAAGCTGCTCCAAAGGGTCCGAAACTCTCGATGGCTCCAAGCAGAGCGGAAGTGGGAGACACGGTCCGCATCAAAGTAGAGGGATTCCAAATGGGGCCCAAAGCGGTACAATCATTAAAGGAGAAATGTTTCTAGAATATGAAGTGGTGCAAATACATTACTTGCAAATAATACAACTTAACCGTAGCAGTGATTCGTGTTTTTGTATGAGCGAAATATGACTACTCTAATTTGAATGCATGGAATGTTGTTTTATAATTGGCTACAGCTAATGTTTAACAATTATAATGCCTACCAATGACTTTTGGACATGTCAAATTAATTAAGTTGCTTTTGATGTTTTACAGTAGACCTTAAATGTCTTTGAGAGCTTCTTTTGAAAATTGTTTAATATTCTCTTCAAGTATAAAATATATGAGCAAATGAAAACTGCCAACGGTGTTTAGTAAATATAAATAAATTATTAAAAAAGAGGTCTCCCAAGATACTCTCATAAATATTTTAGCTTTGTTTGTAATTTTTCAGACTTTAATGCAGATCTTAATATGCTATATACTCTCAGTGTTCTTAAGTGTTGAATGAATATTCTGACTTTCTCTTTGTGCTGCAGAATGAAGTGTTTCCAGAGCCTCTGTTCACATGGACACGTGTGGGAGGACCTCTGCTGGATGGAAGTGAAGAGAGATTTGGTAAAGTACTGGTTCTGGATAGAGTCCCAGCTGAGCTCAACGGCTCGATGTACCGCTGCACGGTCCAAAACCCTCTGGGATCTACCAACACGCACACCCGCCTCATAGTATTTGGTCAGTACCAGACGGCATCACAAGCAATTCAAGTGGTCTGCAGCCAACACTCAGATGCCTCATACATACTGTTCAGTTTGTACCTAAGATGTGTATGCTTCACAATGCTGGATTCACATCTGAGCACTCGCGTGCCTTAAAGTGTCCAAACCATTCCCAAACATCCTATTTCTCACAGTGTTTTGTTTGCACTCTATAATTAAATGCACCATACTGTTCAGAGATTAAATCGCTGTAAGCTGTTTATTTCCAAAAGGCATCACAGTGTTTGATCAGTAGACTCATAGTCTATGGTCAAAGTCTGTGGTAAATTGTTAATACTACAGTCAATTTTTCATAACATTAAATCTTTAAGACTGAAATGAAGAATGCAACCATTTACTGATTTAAAGTTGTAATCAGTAAGGTTTTTCGTCATTAAAAGTTTTACACATAAAGAAAATTATGGTATTTCATGTACACTCACTGAAGAAAAGAAAGTGTCCAGTCACATCAGTAGCTTACCATGAAATCAAAATCAACCATTCTTATTTTTTAATGGTATATCATAAATTATTTATCGCGAGGGCGGGACAACATGTCACTCACATGAGACCACAGAAATAGCAAACGACAACAATCCAATCAATTCCCAATTAATATAATCAACTCTTTTCTCATATGAAAAGCCATTTCACTCGAATACACGTCACAATAGGGAATTTTCGTTTTTTATGTTAACAAAAGCTGTTTTATTTTACATGAAGCGGGTAGCCAGTAGCCACATGGCAGCTGCCTTGTTGAGATCACATGACCAGCAAATACTACACAAATTGTGATATCCTAACTGTTTATTCATGGCCGAATGCAAGTAGAGCATGGGTGCATCTGAAATCGCATACTTTCCTACTATATAGTAGGCGAAAAACAGTATGTGTCTGAATTCACATTACTCATAAAAGAGTAGGCAAAAAGTACCCGGATGACCTACTTCTTCCGGCGAGATTCTGAGGTGTGCATACGATTACACTTTACTATCCCATGAGGCCACGGGAGAGGATTTATGAAAGACAGTGAAGCGACGTAACTGACGCTGGTAGGATAAGGGCAACATGGCGAATGTAGTATGTCCACATTCATACTACATACATTCATACTACATAGAACATACTTTTTTAGCCTACTAGTACTACTAAGTACCTACTCAAGAGAATATGCTATTTCGGACACAGCCCAAGTCTACATAGGCATCAGTAACTGATAACTTACTTTTGTGTGATGGTGCATCCACACCACTAGGTGTCAGTATAGGTCCATGATGACCATAATATCAGCAAGTTCAACATAACAAAAATACTAAGGTTACTTATTTCTCTGTTTTTTTATGCATTTTATGTTTTAACTAAAGCTAAAAAAATTTGTGTGAACAGAAAATCCCAGGATCAAGAAGAAGACTAAACATCTGAACCGTAAGGAACAAAATCATCCTACACATAAAATATCCTACAATATTCTAGACTCGAATTTCTCACAATGATTGTTGAATAATTTTCAGTTCCCAATTCCGGAGACATGCTTGGACCCTCACTGATGATGTTGCTGTTGTCATTGACTCTTGAGTTAACATGAGCACCATGGGAAGCGTTTTTCATTAGTACCCTCTGTGATACTATGTCAGCTCCTCTGCCATCTCTTTCGCTGCAGCTACACTATAATCCAGGACTGAGATTGCAGCAGAGAAATATGTGCTCAGAATCAGAACGATGAGCTCAACCCACCCGGACCACCCCATCCATGTGACTACAGTTCAGCTCAGTGTGTTCCGCACCTGTTTTGTCACAATACAGTGACATATTCATGCTTTGACTTCATTTTCTACATTGTATTTGTGCACAGCTGCTTTGCAGAAAAGGATTAGAGTGAAGTGGAATGGGTCGGCCCACATACAGATAATCCTGGACATACATTACAGCTTTCATCATTCTAAACAGCTTATTGTAATGTCATTTCATTAATGTTGTTCCTTAATATACCCGAGCGAGCTGTAGAGTGCAAAATAAAATCACTCAATTGCTTTCAGAGCTGAAGCTATTGAAAGTTGAGGATCAGATTCACCTACTGCTTATGACCTCTAGATGACAGTGTAGATCTAAAGACCGAACACCTTTTTATACTACATAAAAAAGTCATTAAACCCCTAGACTGGTTTTCAATGAGATGTTCCTCAAACAGTTATGTAATGCATTCTAGCAAAATGTAATTGTTTCTGCACAGAATACCCAACGAACAAGGTGTGTTTGCTTGTTTGCTATTGCAAAACTTGATAAAGAATTAAAGTCAAAATTTGAAATCCCCTTGCTTTTTTTTCTGCTGAAATCCATACAAACGGCTAATCATATGGCTTAAAATTGTATGTGTTTTCCCATTTTAAGTCAACAGTCCAATTAATTCTTAATACGTTCATTATTCTAACCTATCTGAACGCTTCTGGTTATCAAGAAGCTTAGCATGTCTAGTCATTTTACATCGGCTTCGAACGCGGCTCATCCCATTTAGAATTAAACGTTGGAACTATCTGAGCTCGAGTTCGATTGGCCATGCGGCGTTCCAAGAGTGTTTTGCGCACTAAATACCCACGATACCTTGGAGCGTGTTTGCTACTAGCTGGTGAATGAGGAAATGGGCTACATAGCAAAGTTTTCTGACATTTTATTATATTTTACATTTATTTTATAGTAGGCCTATTTGGATTTATATCTATTTTAGGCATGATATCTAACAAAAACGTTGTTTGTTAGGCAACCATGAAAGGCGTTCTTTAAATTTGAACAAACTTTAAATGTGTTGTTTATAAGTTTTGCATAGCTAATTACTATTCACAACCAAGTTGTTTGCCGCCATATTTCACGTCGACACAACATCACAACTCGGTTTTGTCAATCGTTAGGTCGCATCAAAATTATTGCTCTTGGGATATTGCTTAAATAACCTTCTGAATCACAGTTCTTCCGTTTTAGAGTTTTTTTAAAATTAATTCTGCGTTGTCTTTCCTCAAAACGTCTAGCGTGTTAGAAGAATTTGGATGACAAAATAGATGCGCATTACTAATGAGTATCCCAGCAGTGCTCACGATGAGCCCCTTTAAGTCATTAACAGTGATCAGCATGACTTCCCTTATAATGAGAGGATAAGAGTACAGCATAAATTATAAATAAATGTTTCACAAATGATCTCTCAATCTTCGCACTACACTTGCAAGAGTCCCGTCCCGCCTCTTGAGATAAAGCGCACGGAGACTCTCTTGCGTTGAGAGAGAGAGAGAGAGAGAGAGAGAGAGTCGTCTCACATGTGACAGTTCTTCATTTCTAGATAGGTAAGACACTGGAACGCTGATGAACGTCCTCTATTAGACCTGCTCGCACTCTAAGGGACAGCTTCTTTCAGATCAGGAGAGCAGGACGCATTTCCAGTTTCTCAGAGAACTCCAGCGTGCCTTTTGACAGCTGACAAGTTACAAACACACTCCCGACGCACGAGCTCGCTTTACTCGATAGAAGTCGGTAAAAAAGCGTGGACTGTCTGAAAGTCGTGATGGAGATGAAGGTGTTGGGATGCGCGTTGCTTTTTCCTTTCCAGATCTTCTTGTGCTTATTGAGGGCGATCGTGCGCTTCTTCGCGCGCCAGAAGCGCAGAGATCTGGGCACCGATGTGGTCCTCATCACTGGAGGTGGAAGAGGAATCGGCCGTCACCTGGCTAAAGAGTTTGCCAAGCAAGGAGCAAGAAAGGTAAAGCTTCTGCCTGCGGCGTTAGCGTTTTTATTCAATGTAATGCTATTCTTTATTATGTTAACTACTCATTTTGCTTTAGTAATGTAAAAATATTTTTTGGAGTGCTGTCTATTTCGGTCTTGATCTGTGTGCAAATTATACAATGACTTCCAAGGATCGCCTATAGTCTACTTGAAAGGAATTATAATTATACAAAAAACTATATATATAAAAAACAATATATATATATAGGCTATATATATATATATATATTTCTTTCTTAAGTAAATCTCTAAAGCGGTGTGATATATCTGCAGATCTTTAATAAAATGATACATTATGAGGCTACTTGTCATACTTTATATGTGTAACTCCGACACTGATCGTAATGAAAGCGCCTGAGCAGCGCACTGTTGTTATGGCAACCTCCTCTGGCGAACGCGAACGCCACTTCTGTTTGTTAGCGTTTATTTTGGCGGCAACAGGTGAGAATATGCGCTGGTTTGTGCTCAGTTTTAGACAGGTTAAATAATCAATTAAAATAGACAGCACTCCTAAAATAAAGTACAAATAATTTATAAAGGAGGAAAGAAAAAAATGGAAAAGGAATAAGCTGTAAAAGTGCCGAAACATTTTACTATAACATGATTGGTTGGTTTCAGCATTAGGCTACTGACAATCAAACATGATCATTAAGGGTTGTGTTAACCTGATTTACTCACCTTTTTGGCTATGCAAACAGGCCTAGACTTTGAAATGGTGGAGTTTGTTCTGATGGGGCACAGACAGTGTGTGTGTTTTTTAGTCAGTGTAGTCAACAGAAGGTACAGTGACCTGTAGCTGCCCTCATGTGAAGCCTTAAGTTCTGTTTCATATTCACAAACACAGGTGTTTCCTAAGCCTTTATGTCTTTACAAATGCCCAACAATGGGCTGCTGACAGGCAAGGCTGTTTTGTTGAACCCAAATCATGTGTGACTCTTTAACCTTCCAGGGAAGTTCATACTTCCCTGTCCTGAGTGTGAGGGGGGGACGGACTGAAATATTATTTATTATGATTATTGGCAATGAATATAAAAACTAATTATATCTATCCTTCCAAGAATAAAGTAAAACCTCAATAACACTAAAGCATGAGCATCAAGTGTCAGGAATGGCTGCTCTACTAGTGTGCGTGTGAGGGAGTGAATGTGTATATGTGCTGCATTCATGTGTGTGAATGTGCGCCCAACATGTGTAGGTGTGTGAATGGATCGTTTGCAAGGGGGTGTAGTAGGCAGTGAAGCACCTTGCAGATTGGTTACCACAACCAAGTTCATTGGCAGGTCAGCCAGCTTTTTGCAGAGCAGGGCTGATGATGTCATTTGTGTTATTGTGTGGGCTTCTTACGGCTGAATCCCAGAGGAAAAGAATCAAATGGAAAGCCAAAAGAGCCGATGCTGTGTATGAAAGTCAAGTCAAGCAGACACAAGTCAGGGCCCCTCAATTATATATTGATATATTGATTACTTGTGAAGTATTTCACTTTTAGTTCCCTGGTGAGGGGATTAAAATAGGATGAAAATCTTTTCCTTGTAATCTACTGCATTAAGTCTATGAGTTGACACAGCATAAAAACATGGAGAAACATACATTAGTTATGAGGTTCTAGTCAGTCACATTTATTTATGTAGCGCTTTATACAATACGGATTGTTTCAAAGCAGCTTTACAGTGATAATCAGGAAAACAATGATCAATGATGTAAACAGAATTCAATTCTGCTGTAAAGCAGCTCTAAAAAGACAATAGTGTCATTATTCAGCTGAAGTCAGTTCAGTGTTGATTCACTGACTGTGTGAAGTTCGTCAATTCTACAAAGTTTATGTAGGCTAAATGATAAAGGTGGGAAGGTAAAGGTGAATAGAGGCTGGTACTTTTCATACTCCCAGCTGGGCTTTGGCCCATGCCTGACCCCACTGGGCCAACACTAATGAGGGGGGCGTTAGGCTGCCCCTCCTTATGTCTCCCGGTGGCTCTGTTGCTTGAACTTTTACTGATTATGGGACACTTACCATGTGCTGTTTGTGACATTGGTGGGACATGAGTCAGGCAGTATGTCACTCAGCACATCTGTTGCTTGCTTGCCCTATTTTACTCTCTCTCTCTCTCTCTCTCTCTCTCTCTCTCTCTCTCTCTCACAGTAATATTTTGTATAAAGAAATTAAGCCATTTGTAATTTCATTGTGACAATTTTTTTTTTCTTTTTTTTTTTTCATCCAATCCAATCCATTCTCCAAACTGCTTGTCCTATGGGTTGTGGGGATGATGGAATCTATCCCAGCATCTCAGGCCATAGACAGGGAAACCCTCTGGATGGATTTTATTTTTATTTTTGTATTTAATTTTTTCCATTTTATTTTTATTTTTGTATTTAATTTTTTCCATTTTATCTATTCTCTAAACCACTTGTCCAGTGTAGGGTTGCGGGGATGTCTCTTGGGCCATAGGTAGGGAAACACTCTGGATGGATTTTTATTTTATTTTATTTTATTACTGCAATACAATTAAAATGTGCAGAAGTATTTTCCTGTAATGCAAAACATTACATATTATAAAATTTGAATGAGAATTTCACATAACAATAGTGTGGAATGTACTGTGACAATGCACAAAAACCCAATGGTAAATCATTTCGTTAAGAACTTTTTTCTTCTTCTGGTGTGGCCCGGACATGTTCTTGACAGGTTTTGTGAGATTTTCCCCACACTAAAGCCTTGAATACTGAAGGGTTCCTCAGAAGGTCAGAACATGTGACCGTTTTATGTGTGTATGTTTGTTTATGAGGCAGATTGAGATTGACAGGATGGGGAGGGGACGGGCTCATGCTTGTGTTCATTACCTCTTGCTGACCTTGCTGAGTGATGGATCTAATAGCCAGAGAGTGAACTGACCCTGTCCTCTATCACTCTCACTCGCTCTCCCCTAAAGCTTGTGTACAATAATACGATAAGGAAATACTTTATTCAGTAACTCCTTAGAGAACTCAGCCTATACATACATCAATGTGTAGCAATCATGCATAATGCATCATGGAGTTGGAGAGTGTTGTCCGTCAGCTCACAATGTAAAAATTCCTCTTCCTGTCTTGGAAAGTGTACATGATGTTCTGCATTTGTTTTAAACCAATTATGTCTTTCCTCCCTCAGGTGATTTTGTGGGGCCGCACAGAGAAATGTTTAAAAGAGACCTGTGAGGAGATCTCTATGACTGGAACAGAGTGTCATTACTTTGTGTGCGACGTGGGCAACAGAGAGGAGGTGTACCAGCAGGCCAAAGTGCTCAGGGAAAAGGTATACTCACACTCTGCATGTCTTCTTCCAAGAGCTCTTAAAGGACTTTATAGGGAATAACCCTGTCTCAAACTTCTAGTCTTGTGGCTTTTGCTCATGTGCGTCGATCCACAAGACCGTAGTGTCTCATTTATCACTAGTGGAAATGGAAATGGAAAGTATCGTACCAGAAGCTCAAAATGATCGTATTTGGAAGAAAATGATCGTACATGAGTCAAACCTACAGAATACAGCTATTTATTGACCAACAACTTTTTGACACAACATGAAAATGACTTTGTTGCTAAAATATCGACCTCGGCTTGGAAAAAACTGACCTAAGTGGACGGTTCACTTTTTTTTTCTTTTTTTCTTCTTCTTGCAAAACATACAGAGATGACATGCTAATGATATACAACTTTGTGTACAATATACAAAAAGAACATTAACTTGTGCTCATGAGAGAGTTATTCTCCGCGATGATTGGCCGAGAAGACATGCGTAACACCACGTTCACGTTCTTCTCCCCGTAGACGTAGAATCCACAGCTAGATCAATGAGCATAGAAGCCCTATGATTACAACGACCATCATTTGAAGTGTCACGCAATTCTGAAATTATCATACATTATGGGATTTTTTTTTTTCATTACTGATCGTACAGAGGTCAAAATTATCGTACAAATACGATAATTATCATACGTCTGGCAACACTGTCACTAGTGCCCTCTTTGTGGCCGCTAGGGGCTAGGCTATGTATTTTCAAATGCAAGGAACCCCTGTTTATGTTGTTTCCTAAATTAAATAATTTGATGAGATATTTTATATCATATTATTGACATTTATATTCTCTGCTTTGGTATCTATTGTGGTACCATATTGTTTCCTAGATTTCAATAAACAATTTCTTGACTTATATTATTTTATATTATATTATTTACATTTATTTACCTATTATTTTTTTTTATAATATTTTTCTCTGCATTATCTTTCCTTTTCCTTGTAACAGAAATAAAATGATCATTTTACTCGTCCACAGAGTGAAGTTTGCTCTAAATGAATGCAATGTGGTCTCACACAGGTTGGGGATGTCACCATTCTAGTCAATAACGCAGCTGTTGTTCATGGGAAAAGTCTAATGGACAGTGACGATGACGCACTCCTGAAGACCCAGCACATAAACACTCTTGGACAGTTCTGGGTAAGAGACTAATCAATTTCTTGACTTACTCGCTGCTCTCATGAATGTCAATTTATTATAGCGCAGCCATACTACAGTAACCACGCTTTGAATCTAACATGAACTCTAGATACTCCTTTGTGTTTTCCAGAACATTTTTCAGTTACTTAACGTTAAGTCACTTGGCATGCTGTAATTCTTGGAAGCGTTCCTCATCATTTAAGTGTGTTTTTGCCAAGAGAGAAAAAGTAACAACATTCCTCACATAGAACAGTCAGAGACAAAACTACAAGAGATATTCACAAACAAAAGCAAAGGAATGATTCTGAAAGAACTAGGGGAAAAGTGAAAGTTAAATATTTCAAAGGAAATGCACTGTTTGGAAGATCTAGGCTGCACAGTCGTGCTTTTTAGGACACATTCATATTCAATGAGAACAAGAGCTGATCATCTAAAGCTTCAGCTGCAGTAGTAGCTCACGCTGAGGATTGCTGTAATATATTGTTGCTCTAATTTCAAACACATGGCGTTTGCAGAATGCCAGTTTTAAACAGAGTTTTGCATAGAAGCCATCAGATCAAACACTGAACGTGGGCTCATATTTCTGCTGAGCCGGTCAAAATATGCTTGTTGACTTTCACCAAAGGTAGCCTAGAGAATCCTAGACAATTAACACATTCTTGACCCCGAAGTTCTGAAGCTTTCATTGTTGTTGTTGGATTTTCCAGAAGATGGTTGAGGGAACAGAACAATGCGTAATTGTGTCTGTCTCCCCCCACAGACCACGAAAGCGTTTCTGCCTCGCATGCTGGAGCTGTGCAACGGACACGTGGTGTGCATTAACTCCATTCTCTCCCTGTCCTCCATCCCTGGAGCCATTGACTACTGCACGTCCAAGGCCTCTTCTTACGCCTTCATGGAAAGCCTGACGCTAGGCCTGCTGGACTGCCCTGGAGTGGGCTGCAGCACAGTGCTTCCCTTCCACACGGACACAGAGATGTTCCAGGGCATGAGAGTGAGGTAATGAGCTGCTGCTGCTGCTGTTGATAAACAAGACCTAGGTGGAATTCAAGCACTCTATAATTCATGAAATCACCTTTTAGGTTCCCTAAGCTGTTTCCTCCTCTGAATCCTGAGATGGTGGCCGAGCGCACTGTGGATGCAGTTAGGACCAACACTGCCTTCGTTGTCCTGCCATGGACCATGCACTTTCTTGTCGTCCTTAAGAGGTGAGACTGTCACTGTTGTAGGAATCAGACTTTGTCATATACAAAACATATTATTATTATTCATAAATTAATTCAAATGTATTATTATATAATGACTTTTATTATACTATTTGATTATATTATGTCGGAGCTGATAGCCTCGTGGGGATGGGCGGCATGTAGCGCAGTTGTGCTTCGGGCGACCCGAGTTCGAATCCCAAACCCGCCCCGCAATTATCTCTCTCACTCTTTGCTTCCTGTCCTCTGTCCAACTGTACTATCTGAATAAAGGCAAAAATGGCACAATCTTAAAATAAAATAGTTTCTTTGTTCTTGCCTGTTTATTTCAAAGTTTATTAGCAGAGAAACATGCCGTCTTTAGAATTTTGTCTTTGAACTTCTGTTTTTGCGGAATCTCTATATTTCTATGGCATCGCTGTCGAACAGTAATTAGCTGATGAAGTGAATTTACTTAAGTTATCGAAAGTTATCATGAGCGTTGTAATGTTTGAAGCGGATGTCATAAATGTCAGCAGACTGGGAAGATTTAAAACCGAGCGGTTCATTCATAAATCCGTAAGATCTTACCTTCATGCTGTGGAAATACAAACCGGAAGACAGAACACAATGAGCGCAGCGCTGAAAAGTGGCGGGGCTACATACAGTCTATATCTCAGAAATATACCTATATCTATATCTCAGTAAAATGCGGTCTTACTTTTCGAGACCACTTCATTGCATAATTCTACAATTTAATATTTAGCAAATAACTTTTTTCTTCTTCTTTCTTCTCAGCCTTTTGCCACAGTCTGCCTTGGAAGAGATCCACAAGTTTTCAGGAAGCTACACCTGCATGAACACATTCAAAGGACGGACTTAAACTCAGGAACAGCTTGACTGTGAAAAATCATCAAAACCATTTTTTCATGCAAAGCAAGCACTACGTCCAGGAACATCAATCTGTTGCTTTGTGGATGCAAAAAAAAAAAAAAGACTGTGAAAGGGTCACTGGGAACAGCGTATCAAGATGGCTTGTTTTCCCAAGAACTATGTCTGCGAGTCTAACGTAGATGAATTTGGATTTGGTTGCCCTATACTGGACTGCACACAGGCATGTAGGTGAAAGTGTTCCTTGGATATTGTGATAACAAAGAGCACAGACTGATAGAGTTAAGAAAGAAATGGTTCTTAGAATGCTCTGAGGTTTTCATCAGGGGTTTTTCGATCTTGTAATGTTGCCCTTGGGAGTTTTATAGATTTTCACTGATTTTAAGAACATTTTTTGTAACAACACATATACGGCAAATACATATTCTTAAATATATTTCAAAATAAATTGCTAATATAGATGTTAAAAAAATTATTTCAGTACGTTTTAGTTATTGGCCGCTTCTTATTTTTCAATCTAAATACTGTGTATTAATATTGTCCGAAACATTTTTTAAAAAATACATTTTTACATTTACCCAAAATTTATTTTCAAATTGTAAATGTATTTTCTTGCACATTGAAATACATTTTGGAAATGATTTTGGTTTAAACGAAATTGTATTTTGAATTTGAAAAATATTTTTCCTCAAGCGGTGTCGTTTACCTCATATATTTAGCATATATTTGAAATATATTTTGAACAGAAAAATGTTTTGTTTCTTTGCCGTATGGGACATGTTTAAAGTAATTCCAGCATGTCTACCTTCATATTAACATCAACGTCAAATAAACAGTATTTGATCTTAAAAAAACCCCGGTGAGTGTTATTTTGTGGGTGTTCATGTGGGTTTGAAAACAGGGAAGTGTCGGTCCCTGGCAGTGTGCTTGTTCTGTCTCTGCCAAAACTCACAGGCATTTCATGGTCAGCATTCCACCGCTGCAGGCCAGCCAATCGTGAGCTCATTGTGCGCTAGGCTGGGTTGTCATAACACTAACTCCACTTAACAGGAAAGCACACTGGAGAGGGGTCAGCCACTGGAAGGCTAATAGATAAATCTAGGAACTTGTCATTTGGTTCAGATTTGTCACTCACACCTAGCTGAATAACTGATGTTCGCTTTTGATACAGCTGTATCGCACCAAACAGATTGGTGGGTAATTCAGCGCCTGTTGACAATTTTCTCCTACGCCTCGATTTGCCAATTTGGATGCGAGATCTAAGACCGTGTAACCTCATAAAATCAAATCTACAGGCAGATGTTTTTTCTTTCGCCGTCTCTCCTTCAAATTCTTTCCATGCGGTGCATCCCTGCTGCGGTATTAGAAGACAATAGAGTGCTATCAAAGCCCACTGGGGACTGAAACTGAAATACAACAGGCACGAAGCAGCTATTGCAATTATGCGATTGCCAATTCACATCACATTCTTCATTCTACACATTCAACTGTTATTATGTGACTGAAAGAAAATGTTGCTTTCTGATAAACTATATAAAATAAATAATATACGGGGCTTGGGGGAATAATCACCAAAAACGTTGTATAGCCCAAACGACAGAAACTGAAGAATGAGTTTTGGCATGTCTAACCGCAATGATGGACACTGTTGAGAATGGGATCAGGACATGAAACTGTGTCATGGAGTGCATGTGTGTTGGAGAAGTCAGCTCAAATCTCAGGGGGTGAGTTCAGAGCAAGGTTAGCCAAATAGTAGATAAATCTGAGTAGGCTGTTGGACAGACAGCTCACCCTGTGATGAACCCTTTACCCAGGGAAAAGAGCAGCTTAATGTGACTAAGCACAGGTGGAAAAGTAGAAATGGGTGCTAAGAGTATTGATAGGGCACATGGTAACTCATGCTCAATGTTAGCACTAGCATTGTTGTTCCTATGTCTTTAGCAATACAGAGTTATGGGTTGCGTGGCCACGGCACATCCATCTTTAACTAATGAGTGTGTGGCCCTTAAGGGAAAGACCTTTGATCTGACATCACACTGTCAGTCAAGAAGAAGAATGTAGGCTATACTAAGGCCATGTTCAGACTGCCAGCAAAAATCCGATTTTATCCAGATGGGTTTTTGAAAGTCTGGAGAGCAAAAAAACACATAAGGTGGTTTGAAATGCGATTCCAATCAGATTTTTACAGATGCGTCTCAGTCAAACAGTCATTTTAAACTGTATCTTAATGCGTCACTCTTAAAAGCAATACAACACAGCGATAACGTAACGAAACTGGTGACGGAAATGCCGTGAGTACTCATACGGTGTTCAAATGGTGGCTGCGTCCTAAAACTGATAAATGCTGCCTTCGGAGGACGCATTCCAAGGTCGGAAGGCATCAAGGCAGACTTCCTGTCTCCTGAGATACTTCAGGAGACTTCCTGTCTTCATCTGATCGGTTTTTGAACGCAGCATAGATGTATCCTTCGCTGCCTTTGATATCCCACAATCCTGTGCTTTCCATTCTTTGACGGTTGAGCTAGAAAAATAAAGATGGCGTCTGAAAGTTGCGTCTTGTCGTCAGTTTGTGTGTAAATGTACATTACTGATCAACGTTTTTCCACCTATGATGTCATTTCTACTGGGAAATTACTATTGTAGTCATTAAATATTCACTTAAATATTCAAATATTCTGCACCGCTTATTTGGAGAGTGAGATGATGCACCACCATTTTCCTGCATAGCTACGTGGGTACGCCTACGTTGTTACCAAAGCAACCCATGCAGGATAGATTGGTAATGTCTGGATACACAAATCTTATTTGATCACTTGCCATTAATAGTTTGGACAGTCTTCCTGAAAAGATCTAATTTGAGAAGAAAATCTGATTTTCCTGAAGTCTGAACATATCCCTATGCGTTTAGAAATGTAGCCCATAACCATGGCTTTATTATAGGAAAAATGAAACAACCATGTTTTTTTAGCGAATTGAATACCATTTGTATAACCACAATTTTACACAAATACCATGTTTAAACTATGGTTAGTGCAGCAAAACCATGGTCAATTTATGGTTAAACTATATTAATCGTGTTTTTTGGTTTTATTTGTAGCAAAACCATGGTTAATATTCGTAAGCCACAGAATTTAATGCCAGAGATTCTCATATTACATTCACCTTTTAAATCGGTTTCGTTGACAAAATATAATTTCCCATTACAAGCAAAAAATCGTCTTGCATCTCGGATAATAAACACGGTGCGTCAAGTTCCCGGCTGTTATATTTGGCGCGAATTAACAGTTAATCAGTTGACAGCAGCATACGTCATGACCGTCAGTCTCACAAACGGAGAACTGAACAAGGGATGAGCAAACATCGCTAAAGACTGAAAGCTAAACTTAACAGTATTAAAATTATACTATTCTCCATTACCCCCGGTTTTGATGTAGCCCACAAACATCCATCTTACTAACAGAAGGTCAGTAGAAAAACGTTGCTCTTATTAATACGAAATGTTGAAATATTTTCTGATAGGCCTCAAAGACGACACTCTGGAAAGTTTTTTTTTTTAACCAAAAAATAAACAGATTAATCACAATCGTAAAACACAATAAATACAAATACTGTGTTAAACCATAACTTTTATTATTATGCCTTTATACATTTGCATATTACAACAAAATAAATTTACACACTATATTTACTTTGCATATTGTGCAGTTATAGAGGAAACCAGCTTTGTAGGGTTGTATACAACATGTCAGTTTTTAAATAATAGACGACTTAGAAAACACATTATAGGTGTATTGTTCATATTATCCTAAATTATACTGACCAGTGTTCTCAGAGGCACAGTCACAGAAGTTAAAAATCTAAGTTTTGTTCTGATAGACCAGTACTATTTACATAGGCTAGTTAAGATAAGCGAGGAAGGTGACTCTTTAAAGAGAAAACATTTGTAGTGTCTGATCTTTGGTAACAACTTGTAACAAATTAAAATGAATCGTTTCATTCAGTGAAACAATTAATTCCACGGTAATGTTCAATTTAAAACGGTGAGTAAAATAAGAAATGTTTGAGATTGGGAAAAATTAAATAGAAGAGATTATTGTCTCTTTATGATGTAAAAACATTAGATGACAAAACTTTATGTCGATTGTATGACACATAAAGAGCACTAAAGGCAAGAGAATCACAATAGAATGCACTACAGAGTACCATCATTTTATTTGTTGAAATAATGTTAAATGTGTTTCAAATGTTAAGCTTGAACTTTTAAAAGATCTTAGAAACAGAATAATGGAGAAACTAGAAAACTGAAGAAACATCAAATTTTTCATTCAGAATTTAAATTTCATTATTTTCATTAAACTGGATATAGAAGAGACAAGTACATAAGAAACGGAGAGGATAAAAACATCAGACAGATGTTTTTGAGGGTGGACTGCATATGGAGAGGTGGAAAAATGCAATGTCAGTAATTCCCACATTTGCACTCTCTCTGTGTGTGTGTGAGTGTGAGTGTGTGTTAATGTTGAGTCACCGGTGAATGGTGAGAGCAGCTTAACTTCCCTACATTTGTATCAGTGCAGTTCAATCATAACTTCCAACCACACATATTCAGAGCAAAATTAACTTTCCTTTAAAGGCAGTTTTGTACAGCAATCCAAGATTAATTTCATACCATATAATTAATTTCAACATTTTATATACATGGCAGATAGTCCTATTGGTGTGCCTATATATGTACATAGAGGATCTATACACAAACATATAATGTACAGTGTCAGACTAGCTTTGCACATCTAGCGACAAACACCAGTTATTTGACCAATCGTAAAACAAACTAAATTAATTCTACTTCGAAGGATTGCAAGGAGCCTAAAATACTTGCATATTCAAGTGAAATCTGTGCTTGCCAGAGCTTACAACAGCCCCTCTAGACTAGTTTGAATCAATGAACAAACCACATGCTGTGAGCATGTCCCGTACACTGGCCTAAGTGGATGATTACGCTCGGCTGATTTATTACTGTCCTTTCACAGAAACAGAAAAAAAAGGAAGTAGCTGTTGAAAAACGAGGGAGAAACACCTGCGGGTCAGTGTAGTTAAGAGTCTAATAATAAGCTATCCTCATTCTCACTGGGAGGCAGCATGAGCTGCTGTTCATAGTAAAGGCTCTTGGCATAATTGATTTCTTGTGAAATCTTGATGGCAAGGTTCTCGCTTTTCACATGGACCTATGAGAAACGACAAATGACATTTGGAATGGAATTAGAAAAACGTACCTCGAAACGTTCATGAGATTTACTGGTGGTCGTAATGACCAAAATCATGTATTACCTATACTCATTATCCAGTATTGGTAAATCTCATCATGTACTGTAGGCATTATTTGCCACCATGTAGTAATATCTATATTTTGCTATTCTAAAAATATCTAGTGACTAAATACACCGCCCTTAGTCTCATGTGAATTGTGCATGTGAACACGGAGGGATAGGTCACTTACCATAGGTTTCTGGTGTGATGGACCTGGAATGGCCACTCCGCTACTAGTGCTTTCTGCTTTCTTAGTAAGCTGTACATATACTTTCCCATGGTCCTTGGACACCAGACAATGATAGAGATCATCATATTTGACCTCTAAAAAGATTGCTTCACGATCCGCAAATTCTCCAGGCTTGAGGAAATACACCACTTTGGAGGAGATCAGCACACAGTATGTGTCTATGGGCTCCACGGCAATGAAACTACAGAAGAAAATAGGCATACGATCAGTACACCATTGATTTACAAAGGGCAGACAGTATTATGTCCTGATGATATCTGGGTTAATTCAATTTATTTTGCATAATGGTACAGCAGATGTATTATGATTCAATTCGGACCAAATTCGCCCAAGGATTCTGATGCAAATTTGTACTCGGCAATCAATTTTCTTCTAAAAAAAGGATTAAGTCAAGCTTGCTATTTAATGCATTAGAGAAGGAAAGATTAGCACATCAAATTGAACAGACAACATTAAGACAGTTCCAGTGTGTAAGAGAGCGCAGGACAGACCATGCAGGACAGGGCTGCACTGAGGAGACTAATGGCCTGTGTGGCACCTCTGAGGAGAAAGGTCAGGTGGGCCAACAGGGGTCTGCTGATCTGGATGGATTAGCCTCTTTGGTGATAAATGTCTTTTCTGTCCAACGTTTTGAACAGAGAAACAAGCCCTGATGCTTCCAACCAAAGACGATCTAAAAAATGATGCCCCTATGTCCCTTTCCCAAAGAAAACCTTCAATGTGATTCCTGAACTAGAAGAACCATTTGGAAAATGAGCTTTGTTTGTTTTTAATCCTACATTGAATAACAAGGAAAAGAAGAATTTCACAAAGCAACCTAACCTGACTTTACAGATACTCACGATTCAGAGTGGATATTATCCGTTAAGTGAAAGAGCTGTTCTTGTCCATCTGCTTGTAGGGAGGAGAATCGAGGCAGCAGCCCCTGGGGGCCCTTACAGCAGCGCGGCTTCCTTACTCGCTGAACGCTCAGCCTGAAACACACACAAAACACACAAGGATCATTACTTACAAAACCAACAGCCTTAAGAGGGTTAACATTGGGGAATCCAAGTTGGAATGAAGCACCTTTTTACTGGAAAGACTGGACCTTTTGCCTCCCCCCCCCCCCATTTCCCGTTAAAGAGAACAACTGAGTCTCTTGAAATAACACCTGTTGTGGCACAATCCAAAAAACGTGCATACTCAGACTCCGGCCATATAATATCATTCAATTCTGTTTCACATTCAAACACACCATGTTGGTTTTAGGTGTGCAGTTCAATCGATGGTCAGGGGAATGATAGCTCCAGAGTTCTGGTGGTCCTGGCCAAAGCTGATGGGACTAGCCAGCAGCCTGCAGTGCCAATGCAAAGCTTGGGTCTCGCTTCTCCTGCAAACAACCCCTCTCTTCTCTTTGGCTGCCACTGGTGGGCCAAGTGGAATTCCTACATCTGGCTTGAATCTGGGCCAGCAGGCATTTGATTAGAGCTGATGGTTTCCAGTTGATTCACAAAGACGGCAGTGTACTGCAGCATTTCTCTGTTCTGTTTAAAGTGAAGCCCGGATGAATGCAGCTGCCTCTGTTCATCAAGAGCTCAGAATGCAAGGCGCTGGGGAAGAAAGGATAACCAAGGATGGACAAACCTGAAATCTTAAAGTGGGTCGTATTTGCAACCCGTTTTGCATTTCACATCAAGCATATAATATTGAAAACAAAAACTAAGTGACTCAATGAACTTGCTATCAACTCTACTGATGTCATGGAAAGAAAACAGCAGCACCCTGTCAAATTTTAGCATTAGCAACTAAATCAAATATTCTGAAGCGACTGGTAACTTCATTATGAAATATTAAGGAGACTGCGGTGTTGTTTTTTCCTTAGAAAAGCCAGAACTTCCACATGGACTTCGCTCTCGTTTTGACAGCAAGCCACGGTTCATAATCATAACCGTAAGTCATGAGATCTGGCCCTGTGCATGACAAGACTGTAACAGACCCAGGGAGACTCTTAACCTCTCTTTCTCTCTCTCTCTCTGCAGCCTCTCCCACTGCTCTGGAGGCGATCAAGCACAATGCCCCGCACCCGATTGTGGGATTGGAACAATAGGGTTCAACTCTAGGTCAGGCACAGGGCTTGGAGCCTGGCCAGTCAGCCATCAATGGGTGCAAACAAACAGCTCTTACTTCTTGCTCCTTTCCGAGAAAGATCATGAGCAAAATGGGTTGAGGGCGGGCTGCTGTACGTAGGTGTTTAACTTGGTTCTTCACTGACATAGTGAAGCATACGCCGCAAAAAGCATGCCTGCTGGAGTATAAGAAAATGAAGGCACCATCTTTGTTGTCCCAATAAAATATTTGTCACATGTGCAGTTATAATCGAGTTGCAGCAGGTTTTTGAGTATATTTACCTCAGAAAAGCCACTCAAAACTCATTAGGCAGCTTGAAAAATGAACTCTAGAGGAGAATTTTGCTAAATATATGCACCATACTGCATATTCGTTGTATTTTTACTTTACCTGTTCTTCAATGTTTAATGTTTGAATAAATCTGTCATGGTTTTATGAGATCCACCATTTAAATGTTTATATTAAAAAAACAAGTAGAAACATAATTATGTCATTAAAAATTTATTATTATAACATTATTTTTTATAAAAACTTCCTTATGTGTAATTTAAATGCAAGTAGCCTACAAATCACATACCAGCAAACTCAGAAGGTCTGAAAAAGGTGACATTTTATAACAGGAAAGCTGCAGCCAGGGGCTTTTCAAAGAAGACGCTGCCGTTATCTTGACTGTGATTGGCCAAATGACTCGCGTGAAATCACATGAAAAGCTTGACGTGTAACAGGCAACTATATATTATCTAGGGTTATTCAATTTGTTAGGATATTGATATAAAATCTGTTGTTAAGTATGTTTAATTCATAATGTTTCCACTTTAAACCAGTATACATTTTCATCCTATATATATACAAGACTATAACAAGACTATAAGCAGGCTTACTTATTCTATGCCAGACTGACATAGCCTGCACAAAACGTTTCCGTTTCTTCTAAGTCAAAATACTACTTCACCTTGCTCGTCTTCCGAGGGGACTTTTTTAAAGTAATGTATTATTTTAAAAATGTAACATTAACATGACAGCAATTTAAAAGGAAAACAAATAGTATTTCCAGCGTCCACTAGTAGCAGCAGTATCGTTTAGTCGACTAATCTCTCTCACATCCCTAATATAAACACATTTGACTTGTGGTGAGACACAAAGTTTGCTCATCTGGGATGTTTAATCCTTGGCTGACTAATATTTGTTTATCTTTATGATCTTTATCTTTGGTTTACTGGGTCAATTGTGGGTCAACTGTGTAATGTATTTGTATTTAGTAGGCTGATTCACAAAATGTTGAATTAGCAGGTACAGTTAAACAATAAAAAATGCACATGCTCCTTGATTACAACAGCAAGGAAATGAACCACAGTTGTAGTCTCGATTAAATGCCATAGAACAAGTAACTGTCATCTTTTACTATGAAGGAATTTGAGGTTTACCAAAACTTAGTGAAGGCAGACTGTCAAAAGGCCAACTAGATGAGGGACTTTCTTTTAATAAAGCTTGAGGTAAAAGAAAATGCATACTTTTCCCAAACTGAACTGACAGCTAAAGGTGGGGAACAGGATGCTTATTCAGTCAAAGTCTGAGCCCCTACTGCTGCCCCCACCAACCCCCAGCACTTATTTGCCTTTGTTTTGAGATTGTAATTGAGCTGCCTCTGGAAGCCTGCCTGGATTGCATAGTGCAGTTGGGAATGGTGTATGTTATGTGTGTGTGTGTGTGTGTGTGTGTGTATGTGTGGTGGGGGGGGTCTGGGGTCCGGGGAACTGATGTGGGAGGCTGAGTTCACTAGCAGGGCAGGAGAGCAAAACCGATTGTGTGGACACCTCCACTATTCCTGACCTCGCAACAGTCTGCTCCTCATTTACTTGTTTATTTCCTGTTTGCGGTCTGAGAGAATACATATGACACATACTCCTGACCAGCAAGAGGCAAACATATCCTGATAAATCTACAGTGACATTACTGACATGGTTTGCAAGAGAATGTGCAAAATGGGGGTAACATCATGAACATTTCAGACTGAAAGGAAAGAAAGCTCAACTGGGAATCACCACATCCAGTTGTTGATGGATAGAGATTGATGCCTCAAGACAGAGAGGATGTGAATATTTGCTGCTGAAGGACTACCTGCAAAATGTGTTATTGAGAACATGTAATAGTTGGGTCAGACTGCATCCGCTGTGACCCATGAATCCTGCACATTTTCGGTGTGAACTCTGGCTGAACTCTTGGCCGCACTGTGGCAGGCACGCTCCGAATGCCTCTCCCTTAAACTCCCCCAGCTCTACACTGCACAGTTCACCAGCAGGTCTCTTCTACGTGCGCGCACACACACAGCCTCTCTCCATTCAAGGGGAATGGTGAGAGGGCCTGAAACTCATTCCTCCTTTAGCTGAAGCAGTAAAACCACAAACACTCCCCACTGCACATATACATAGGCAAATGAAGAACAAATGGCTTTACATACCAGACAGCCTGTGTAATATGACCTGGTTTTGGGCCCCCTCATAAAACCTCAGGTAGAGCTGCTGACTTAAGAGGATGAAGTGAAGGTGAGACCCTGAAGGCTGCTCTTAAAACAGTAGGCAAGTTCTTCGACCAGTTCTGGATTGTGCTTTGGATCATTAGCAGGTGTTCATTAGTGTAGAGTTTGGCTAGCCACAAGCTAAACTCATCAAAAGGCAGGTGGGATTTATGGGCACATCAACAGAGAGGTCACGAAGGCTTTGCAAAGTTGTAAGAGCTATAAACATTGAACCACAGATAGCCCTTTTCTACTGAAATGGTGATGGTTCCCGTGCTGAAGCCAGCGCTCAACAAGGGGATATATTCCACCGACTTCCAGCTGAACAATGAGGTAACTGACTGCGTGACTACAAACAATATGCATTATGGTCTTTATGACTATTAATGTCAGTAGTTTTAAGAATTTAAAAGTAATCTGATGCAATGTTTAGTAGATGTAACATAAAATTTATAGTAAATTGATAGTAATAATATATCTAAAATATTTTTTATTTTAGACAAACGTTAAAAATTTGATGATTGGAGGCGCTGAGCAATGTGATATTCCCTGCATTGTTTCTGACGTTTTTTTAATAACCTCTTCAGATTGATTTGTTTCTGTTTTGTTTTCCACCTTGAACACCAGCTCTGGCACCCTGCACTGGAAAAGGGCCATGAACAAGGCCGTGGATATGCCATTCATCTAAAAATGTCTGTCATCCTTTTCCATTATAGAAAAAATAACCTGAATACATAATTGAGTGGAAAATACCTGTTGCTTAGGCTGGCCATTTCTCTGACAGTTTGTGCTGTTTCGGAGGCAAAATCCAAAGCTCCTGCCACAGGTTTTGTCACTGTGCCGACCAATCCCTTCCCCAGACCAGAGAAAAATCCACTGACACCCCCCTCAGTCTTCACTCCCTCCACCGTTGATGTTATCACACTGGTCAGACCGCCAATGATGCCTACACACCAATGAAACGGCAAGTTAGGTTCAGTGGACAAATCATGGTACAGTACAATAACAATCTTATAATACTGCACAATGGTACAATAAGTGCCTTAATATTGAGCATATGAAATGCCAAATGTTTTGATGTACCATGAGCAAGACCATGAATCCCTGCCACAAGGTGCTCTCCACTGGTGGCTCCATGATAGCGAATGCACTCTCGTTCAGTCTGATGCCGATTGTCCATTGTCTTGCCCAATCCATCTGATAAGGTACCTGCAAACTGCATAGGCAGATAAACATTTAACAACAACAAAAGAATAGTAGATTATATGTAAAAAAAGAGAACAATTCTCATACTAGAGAGAAGCATTGCCACTTAAATGAATAAAGAAAATATTTAACTATAAAATTAAGACATTTCTATAATTATGCCGTATTAATAAGTTAATTGTACCAATAAGAAAACAAACCAAACCACATGTGGCATGAAATACATTTATACAGAATCTTTGAATTTGTTATTCGAACATTTGTCAATACATCAGGAATTGGAACAGTTGCTGACACTGGTCTTTTCAGTTAGTGAAAACCCCCCACAGTGACCCGATGGAGTGGACTGCCTGCATTGACCTTAAGGAGTGGACTGTCTACTTTAGGACACATCAATGACTTATTGTGGTTCCTGTCTCATTTTCAGCAAAAGTTCATGAAGCTCTTCAGCTGTTTATGCTGTGGACTGCAGTCAAACAAAATCATGCAAATCAACTATTCTATTCAGTTCATGAGACAAATTTATTTCTAATGTCTTACAGTCACAGTCACTCAAGCTTTATTTGCAAGGGAGCCACATTCTAGGCAACCACCATGGTTCTCAAACCCTTCCACTGCTGAACTGAGGATACACGATTTTACAGATAACTGATTTTACACACCATCTCATCCAGCTGTCAGATATATCAGGCTGTAATTTGTCTAATGGGGTGGTGCTCCCCCCTCTTGGCACAGTTGACCTGACTTTGCCCAGAGTGGCCCCCCTCAGGTCCCCTGCAGGTGCCTCCTGGAAGGGAGTTTGTGTTACAGGCCCAGTGAGCTCCCTACTGCAGCCAGAGCACTTCATAAACACAGGCACATTCTGCAGAATTCAAGCAAGAGCCAGGCATGAACTTGGGATGACCCCTCCAAGCAAAGTCCCTGGTGAGTTCATCTGAAGGCCAGCTCAGATTCTCTGCTCCTCCTCCTCTTCCACCTCCCTCTCTCTCATTCTCTTCCCTTTTTTTAGGCTTGGCTGTGAAATTATACCAATACATTTACCAGATATGAGTTTGCGGGAGGGAGAGGAGGATCAGAAAACTTTCAAGTTTATGGCCCCCCCACACCACCCCTTCTTGAGCCATTAGACCATCCAATCTCAAAGCAGGGCCCCTAGAGGTGTGCGGGAATGTGTTCCAGTGTGTGTGAGAAAGAAGATGTAGAGGAATGAAAACCATGATGTGATTGCCAAGAAGTGGAGTCTGACAGAGATGTGAAAAACTGTACAAGCAGATGAAGGTAAATCCTGATCCACAGCAAGAGAGTTTAAGGCTGCTCGAGTCATGGAAACAGTGATGGAAAAACCAGCTTTATGCAGCAGGGGGTAACTTTGCTGAAAATATGTCTAATGCGTTGCTCAATATGAATTCAAATGTGTGTTTAAAGTATAGGTGCTATTGAAAGAAAATCTGTGGAGAAGGTTGGAGGCACAGACGCACTGCAGTCAATGGAGGGTGCATTAGCTGAAATACCTATTAAAAAAGGCCCAGGCCCCCTTAAAGGTAAAACTAACAACGGAGAATTCCTGATGTCTGCACATGTTCCAAAATAAATTCTGGGTGGCCACTGACATAAGTTACAAAAACTAATAGTAATCTTTGCAAATACAATAAACCTCAAGCTTTCTAGGCACTTGATCAAACCAAAGCTCTCAAATGCCTTTTATATCTTTCATTAAAGTTTTTCCACCCCAAGCGGTATGACATGGAGCCTTATACAGTTGGTGGATGATTTTGGCAAAACATTTTTATTCATGCTGCTGGAAGTTCTCCAGGGGGAGTAATAATTTGTTTATACTCATGAAATTGAATTAGTGGCAAAAAAGCAGCCAAAAGAGAAAGTTTTTATTTCCTCAAGCAAACCTAAGCATTTGTTCAGCAGTTCGGTGGGTAATGAGCAAAGACTTTAAAAGCAAAGCAAAGCAAAGAGCAAAGACCCTACAGCCAAAAGTAGAGCTGAAGTCAAAGAAATGGACTTCAAATATCACCTATAATTATTCAGTATGATGAGCATATTTAAACAAACTCACCTTGGCTAAAAAGCAGCGAAGTGCAAATGTGAAAGTGCTGATTTAGACATAGGGTTGTCCCATGCTATGAGTACTTAAGACATTAGCTTGGCGAGTGTGGTTGGAAGGAAAGTAAATGAGAGCACAGAGGGAGCGGACAGAGGGAAAAGCATACAAAGCGCTGTCTGACAGTGAGCTGGCTGCCAATGAAGGACGTGGTGCGATGGCCTGTTAGACAGACATGCTGAGAGCTGGCTGCAGGACATGAAGTGGAGGCTCAGGTCTGACCACACACAACTGCAACCACATACGAGTACACACATTCCCACACTGGTGCCATGAGTCAATTCCATCTGCTCAAACAAACTTCTTATAATGTTCATGAGAAAGTTACAGGGCTGATATTCAACTTTTATGCTGACAAAACTATTAAATGCCGGTGTTCCAATGATTCTGTAAACATGCAGAATCCTGCCTGTTTACACAGGGAAACCAAAACTAATAAACCTCAGTGAACCTTCACCACTTCATTGCATATTAGGAGGAAAATCAGGTCAGATTGCTCTGCTGGTGAACATCATGTGCATTTGACCTTCCAATGCTGTTCCCATTCTTCTCCTGGAAATCATCAAATTTCAACATGTGGCTAGTTCTAGTGTTCAGACTGCTTGGATGCTTCTTCAAAAACATTCAATAAGAAGTCTGTGAAATAAACAACTTCAGCTTCTAATTTACATTTGAACTAATTCGTTCTCTTGCTTTATTTTTTATTTTTCGTTATGACTTGGCCTTGCACTCAGTGAATTCATGTCTTGCAGTTACAGCTCTGGTACTTTGCAGCTAAACAGATGGACTTTATCATATATCATATATTTGGGAATTGTTCAAATAACCTTGTGAAATCCTTAAGTGATCGGGTATCATGCAGTGTGAGATGGACTGGTGAAGTAAAAATTTTCTTACCTTGGCAGCTGAGTTGGAAACACCATGTGTAACACTGCGGATGAGCCCTCCAACGTTGCCATACTTGATGAGTTCATTCATACCCTCAGTGACGTCGTTCAGTAAGCCCATGGGGTTGCCCAGGAAGTCCACTGAGCCCAGGATCTGAGCCGCCTGACTGATAAGCTCCTACAAAAAGAGAGAAAGAAGATATAAGTCCAAGAGCTGATGAAATCCCACTGCAGTGATGCAAACGCTTGTACCACAATGTACAGTATGAAAATATAATGTAAACATAATTCAGAATGAAGAATGTTTATGACCTCTTTAAAGTGCTTGAGGATGTCACTGATGATCATCTCCTGTGTCTCATAGGGATGGACTCGAGTGTAGGGGTACATGTTAATGATTGCATCTTCAAACCGAATGAGTGGAAACCCAAGGGTTCCCTTCAAGGCCTGTGCAGAACAACGCTTGATTATAATGCAGACAACCACATCACAGCATAACGCAAACTTTCAACAACAAAACTGCAACCAGTGAGGCACTTATAGTACTACAGTTGATTCTACTGTGGCTCTTGTACCTTGAGGTCAGGGGGCAACTTGTGAGAGGTGAAGACGCTCAGCTTGACCTGAGGGACACTGATCTTCAAGTTTTCAAAATAATAGCGCTTTGGAGTTCCTGCATCTTCACTGGCTTTCTCATAGAGGTTCTCATCCAGCTTCTCTACCTCTGAAACACAAAATCATGTACTTAGCAGAGCATAATGAATTCCCCATACTATATACCAGAGGGATTCCCACTACGCACCTCCCTCTGTCTGACCGTAGCCAAAGAATATGAGCAGTTTCATCAAGAGCTTTTCCTCAATGATGACAGTATAGCGGCGTGCTGTGACCATCAAATGCTGCAAGGCAGAGAGTAAAATCTATAATCAAACTCCTGAAGTCAAAGGAAGATGTACAGATAAGCCTGAAGCATTTTGGTGAGAAAGTGAATCCATAAGTTCACTGCTTTCACCTTAAAAAGGTCTGTGAGCATAAGACTGCTGGGCACTTTAACAGCGTTGACCTGCAGAGCAGGACCTGAGTCCACTGTAGTACTTTCAATGGAGCCTGGAGTCACAGACAGCAAAACAGGGTGAGTGGAGCCCAGGAGCTGATTGTCCACCTGTAATAGATGAGAGAGTAAAGACATATCTATCAGAAATGTTTGCTTTAGAATGAAAAATGTGTGGGAAAGGACAGAGCTTCTTTGGTAACTGTCATGCCTGTCTACTGGATTAAACTTGGCTAAAGTTTTTTTTTTTTGAAAGGTCCACAATGTCCACAAATGTTAGATTTGGTAGGGTCTGTGCTACCTGCGATCCGTAAAGTGTTTTCTGGGACCTGGTATGGATCAAATCCACTGATGATTGCATTTTCTTGATATCTATGTTCATGTGTTTTTGTATAAAAACTGATGATCGTAAACATGGTGAATGATCAGAAAAAATCTAGATAAACTAATCAGTCTCATTAATTGTCAACTATATTGTGCCATTCCTAAACCAAAGTGAGTAATTCCCAAACATTGGATGAATGCATTTAGGTCTGTGGATGCTTACCTGAATGTCTCTCACTGTAAGTTCCAGTACCTGGCTGGCAGCGGTGCGGGTGAAGTGCACATCGATGCCAGACAGGGTGGCAAAGACTAGCTCTTCAGGGAGCTTATTCACCAGTGATAGACCCACTCCTTCGTCTAGATTCACCAACACCTACACACAAGGGTATGAATAGGGAGGTTTGAACTTCCAAGTCCAATATTTGATAACACTATGCTAATTTGGTTTTTACTGGAAACACAATGATGGTAAAATTCCACAATCAATCAATCTGCTGGACAAACAAAAACATGTTTTTTACCTCAAGCTCCTCCTCCGGAACTTTCAACTGAGCACTCTCTTTATTCTGGTCTTCCTCAGTGCTGGGAGAGGGTCTATTCACGCGCCGTTGGTTGAAGTCACTGATCTGAAATGAGGTATGCAGCTTTTCATTATATTAGAAAGTGTGAAAGAAAGATAAGAACTGATTCCATTTCATTTGGTTTCAGATGGCATGCTATCCCAACCATGCAATTCAATAACAACGAGACAGGAGGGGTGTCTTGCCTGTAGTACTCGCGTGGGCCCATCAGGCAGGACCTGTACGGACAGTACACCTGAGCCAGGTCTCATTTTCTGGTTGATAAACTGTTGCTCTGGTGTCGGTTCCAAAACACCAGAGTCTGGTCCCAGTACCACCTCGGCACCATCATACAGGCCAGATAATCCTCCTCTTACCTAAAACAGCACATACAATATTTTAAAGAGCCACAGATTCTGTCATACTGGAAAAAAAAGCAATTGAGAAGCAACAAAATAAATAAATTGGATGAAAGAAGAAGGACAGACCTGGACGACTAGTCTGGGCAAACCACAGGTCAACATGCCAGAGCTGAAGTGCCATGTCTGGGTGGTGCTGCGGCGGTTGTCTGGCCGTCTCAACATCAGAGGCTCATAGCTAAAAAAGAAAATGCAAGATACGTGAGAAATGACACCTACACACCATGATAATGTTTACTCTCCACAGGGACAAGAACAAGCTTAAGATAGACAGCACAAGTTGTCCTTTGTTGTGCTGTGAAGAGTTTAAGTAACCTGTTGTCTGTCACTGCAGCCAGTCCAGCAATGTCAAGCACCAAAGATGAAGTGAGGGGTCGAGGCTGAGAAGGTTTGCTCTGTGGAGGTGATGAGCCCTCATGACAGAGCATTCCTGTTCCTGTCATCCGCCAAAGTTGGGAGCGCTTTCCAGGCTCCTAAACAGACAAAGAAATGTGAGAACCTTTGAGAATAAACTAGAAATGGGGAAACTGGCAGATATAAGGCTGAGAAAGAATATAAGCAGACCTTTTTCTTCAGGATGACTCTCTGTGTTTTTGTCTCCACATCCAGCACCAGTTCAGCACAGCTGACCGCCCGCTTCTTCCCCACTGGCCTTTTTCCTCCATCTCTGTTATCAAATCAAAATGTCAACCTCAAGTGAATATTTACTTATATTTACAAACACCAGTTTGAAGAGGTCATATTTGAGTGAGTCAGCCACTGGAAAGTTTTCTGCTTGAAATTGGTCAAATGACCAATTCCAAGGATGAGTCAACTATTTGGAAAATTAAAAGTGGAGAACTCACTCTGAGAATGTAAAGGACGCAGCAATGTAGATGAAGTTCTCATAGTAGAGCTTGTTGTATTCTCTAAAGAAGTTCATGTCAGCGGTAACCTCTGAAGATCCGGCTCCTTTCACAGTGAGGGTGAGGTAGGGTGGAAGAATAGGTTCATCGCAAGCGTAGTCCAGAACTGACCCGGCTTTTACCTCTGTGTGTAGCCGGATATCAGCCACTCCGTGTTGCCAGAACTGGATAGGCACCTGAGGACATGTGTAACCAAAGAGTTTGTGGTTCTGCAATAAGCTTTAAGACCATTTTAGAGGCCATTTACACTGCCATCATAAGATCCCAGAAGTAAAAATCAAAGCTATCCATCAGCTTGAATAAAACTAAATAACATGGCACAGAATTGGCAGCTGACAATGGACCTGTGAAAACATCGAATTTCCCTCAATATGTTGGCAAGATCAGACCTGAAGTTTTGGTGTCAGAGATAAAAAAGAAGAAGGTTGAATAAAAGCAGGAGCTCACAGCGCCTAAGGGAACGCTTTTAGAGAAGGCCTGTGAGTTGAGAGGGACATATTGCCAGTGACAGTAAAGCAAAGTGCAAGCAGGAAGATCTAGGATACTTCTATCCTAGACAAGAGTGTTTGATGATGAAACGCCAAGATAAATCATTGAGAATGTTTCTAATCCCAGCACCAACAGACCTTTTATTGTTTAATATCAAGACCCACACAAAAAGAGCAGCAAAATGTCTGCCCAAAATAATTATTAGCAGATCAAAAAAAAAATCTGTTTTGATGTAGGGGCAGCACTGAGACAGAGAAGCCATCGGACGTAGAGCTGCCAGGTGTGAATTCAATGCTTGACGGATGAATCGATTGCTTAAGTCAAGCCAGGGGGAGTAAAAGAGCTATTTCATGTGACAAAAGCTTTATATCCACCTATTGTAATGGCTAGAATGGTGTCTCGCTCAGTAAATTTAAAACCACCAACAGATCATATGACAGGAAAACTGGCTTTGGGGTTGAAGGAAGGTGACGAAAAATGTGCACACCTGCAAATCCCCCATTAAACCCCAGATAACAGGATGATATTAATAACAGGTAAAACATTTTTTAAGTAAAATGTGCTTTATCTTGCTATGTCTCTTTCATGAATGTTATTGTGTCCAGAATTGAACACTGACAGGAAATAATATTGTCTTGATAAATGTCATTATTTTAGGAAGTCAGAAACAGCAAACAGAAAACAGAACCAAATGTCTCCCTATGACATTTCAGAAATTCAAGAGTAGCACCAAAATTTCTTAAACAATTTAGGTTTGGGATTGCGGATAGTACGGCATTCTTATTCATGTGCTCCGACAAATTCTCATGGGTGACCTGGGTTCAAGTAAAGGCCAGGGTATATTCCCAACCATCCTAGTGCTACTCTTTAGTCTCAAATCTTCTGAACCATTCTACTGCCTTACAATACTTGATAATGTGTACCCTCGGAGGACTTACCTCAGAGATGTTATCTATACGGAAGGGTGGGGGCAGCTGGTCAGTGTCACTGAATGAGATTTGATGCGTTGCCCCTTTCAAAGCAATCTCAGCACGCAGGAAGAAGCAGTTCCCTAAAGTGTCTCTATGGAACATATAATGAGAGGTATATATGTCTATGAAATCAAGAACTTTTCCCTCAGTCATTTTCTGTTCTGTTCAGCCATCTCTAGAGAGTGAGTGTATTTGGTGGCATGAGGTACCTCATGTTGATGTGGAAAGATTTAGGTTTGTTGACCTCAAAACCTCCAGACCAGGTGCAGTTGGGTACATCCATGAGACGGACACAGAGAAGCTGATCATAGTCATTTCTAGGCCAGTGGAACACCACACTGGATCCTGGCAGGGTGGAGATATATCCATCTGGATTTGCTGTACCCTACAACAGGTCATCATAACAAACAAAACATTATCATGTATTTTCCTGTCTTTTATGATACATTCAAATATCTAAAAACATAGACAAACCCAATGAAAACATGGACTCCCACCTTTCCTCTGACAAATTCCCTCTGCGAGAAGGCTAACTTGTGAGATGATCGATTGTCAAGTAGGTATCGTGGAGCAAAGGTCACAATGTGTGTGTCAAGATAACGCCCTTTCCCCTTCCTCACATTTATTCCTATAATAAGACATTATATTCAATTATTAAATCACCTTAGCACAGGGGTGTCCAATCCTGCTTCTGGAGGGCCACTGTCCTGCTGAGTTTAATTCTAATCAAACACACCTGAACCTGCTAATCAATGTCTTTAGGATTACTAGAAACTTCCAGTCAGGAGCGTTGCGGGAAGTTGAAGCTAAACTCTTCAGGATGTTGGCCCTCTAGGAGCAGTATTGGACATCCCTGACTTAGCACAATACAAGAGAAACATTTCTTAAAATAGTATAAGCATTTCTTATTACCTATATTATAGATGAGTCCGGGTCTGTTGCTATGCTGGATGACTTTGAGTGCTCTCACTCCACTGCCCCCATCCAGAGAGAAACCCTGGCACCATCCTGGAACACCATCTGGGTGGATCCCTTTACCGATCCGCATGGTGCACCTGTTCAAAGAGGACAAGACTTTAGAGAGCTTTAATAAGGGGAAGTTATGCAGTTAAATTACATTTCTGCTATGTTGGATAATAAATAAATAAATAACTCTGGCTGTGGTTAATTAAATGAGATCATTTATTCAAAAGCATTTGATGGGTGGGCATGGTGTGAACACACAATGTTCTTTGGTTTTTCCCCTTCTCTTGCACTCACATATTGGGTTGCTCTTTGTCAGTGTAGCAAAAGAGCAGTGGGCTCAAACTCCTGGCTAACTCATGCTCTTCAAACTGCCCAGCGGCATCCGTTTTCCCATTGTCCTGGCGGAAGATCAGAGGCAACCCTGCGTACACAATAACCAATGAAAATATTACAGACATGGTGCAGTACAATTTAAGTCTTGAATTCAGATCATCAATCTGTAGTCAATGCTTAGATATGAAAGCATACCAGTCTTGTTGACAAGCCAGTAAGAAGCAGAGATGAGGATTTTTAATGCTCCTTGGGCTCTGAGAATAATCCGAATGGTGAGACAGAGCAGCCGTTTGTTGACATCGTATAGCCGCATACGCACCACATAATTTTGTGTACCGGGAGGGATGAGCAGCTCCTTACAAACAGGAAAGTTCTCTAGGAGCACACCTAAGAACAAACAGCATACTTGTGAATGCTTTATGTGGATTAAAAAAGCAATTAGGTACATTTTCATGTTAAATATGTGAAAGAAATGTAGCATGTACTCCAATTCACCTAATTCTATATTTTGTGATGTGTCTACAGCATGCAGCACTGCCTCTTTGCCCGGTTTCATGGTTCCCTTGATTGAGGTCCCTTTGATGTAGTAGTTGAGGTCACAGGGAAGGAGGTTGGCCAGCACTAGGGTGGGCAGCAGATAGATGGTGTGACCTGGTTGACGGTAGATCTGCTTTGTACCTCCCGCCACAGTTTTGGCAGGCTGCTGTTCAGGGTAGTTCTCTTTCTTAATGACGACACAAAACCTTAAAAAATAAAATAAAAAGAACAAAACGGTTTACAACTCAAGTTTCATTCGTCTTTGATATTTTCTTTCTCCTCCCAGCCTGTTTTTACCTGAAGTTGCGTTTGAGTTGTTCATCAAAGTCTGCTGACTGGCACTCTCTCTTGCTGCTGCTGACGTCACCAGGCCGCTCCACAGTAGTCCAATGGATGGGCACCTTACAGAAGAACAACCCTAAGCCTTTAGGTCTTGCCTGAAGCCTCCAAGAGGTCAGATGGAGAGGGATGGCCAAGGCCTCTCCGGGCAGGATGGGTGGCAGGACAACAGGTTCTATAGAAGGTAAACAGTTAAAATAAGATCCATAATAAATAAACATAGGTAAACCATAGCAAACAGTGTGTGTGTGGGTTTGTAGACACTTACTGTCTGGAGCCGAAGGGCTGTCTAGTCGCACTTCCATGGGAACCTCAAGACGATTCTTAACTGTGAGCGCTGACTGCACCGTAATGACCTTACGTGCACTGCCTTCCATAGTGATAGAGAATACCACTCGAACAGGCGGCAAGGCTGAGAACTGAACAGAGATTATAGACTGTGTACAAACTCTAGGATAATTTGGTGTAATGGTATGAGGTACAAACACTTACATATACATGAGGGTGTATGATGTTGGTTCTGCTAATTGGGCTGCCAACCTAGAAAAGCCAGGTCATTAAATTTTTATGAAGCATTATTTCCATTTTTCATGAACTACTAAAAGATTTTATATCTCAAAATGATCAAATAACGAAAGAAACATTCATATCAAAGACTCATGAGAGAAATCCAAGACTTCAAAATGCATGTAGAGAATCGCTAATATAATGCATTTATGAATTACTAATGATTTTATAGTTCGAATGAAGGTCAAAACTTCCTTCTCCACATAACGAACTACTAAATTTGCACAATTATAAAATGTTTGACCCATTAACTCACAGTGCTCGAGGGGTTGTTACGATCAGGGGCGGCGTAGCGGAAGAACACTCCAACCTTGTCCACTGACACTGGCTTCACCTGCTCCCAGCCCACAACACGCACCAGCAGCTGGTGGAGTTTCAGCTCATGGGTGTGTCTGATGTCAGAGCACATGATCAGCAAAGAGATGAAAAGTAAAATCAATGAGGTATTGAGAAGCAAACAGTACAGCAAAAACAAGTTAGCCTTTAAGTCAAAAACATTTCAACGTAGACTATCCTGTCCAACATCAGCACATTCAAAGCCTATTGGATTTGCATTTACAAAAGAGACACCCTCCGCTACCTGTGTCTCAGTTTCTCCCGGGCCTCAAACTCAAAAGGGAGCTCCTCCCCTGGCAGCACCTCTCTCCACTGGCTGATGTTGTGCGTATCATCTGTTCCAGGCCCATTCACTTCAGATATGGAGTCGGCACTACTGCTGTGAGATAGTGCCACTCTGTGGACACAGCAGAACCACCATGTATTTTCCCAAAATATAAAATGTAGTTAAATACTGTAGTGTGAGCTCTTCTGACCTGGTTGGTGTGGTAGTAAGAGTAGCAAACCACATAGTGCAGCCAGTATGGTTGCGTAAGGCATAGGGCACAAATGGCTGCCTCCTCTTGGAGAGCTTCATATCCGCTGAAACATGGCATGAACATAAAATCAGCCACAGGTCTCACTCAAGATTGTGAATAATGCCAGCAATATCAGATATTGTGCCTCCCTAAGGTGTGGCCCAAATTATACATTAATGGAGATGCCACAGACTATAAATGAAAATTCAGTAACAGTTTCACAACACATTCATAAACTCTGTACCAAGACAGCATGATTTTAAGAAAAATATGGTATCAAACCATTTCACACAAAACATATTTAATATGCATACATGGTAATGGGTTAGGGTCATGGGGTAAATCAGGGGTAAATCATGGGTTAAGGTTAGAAAAAAAGCCCAGAGAACGATGGTATCCTAAGCTCTACGATACCAAACACAACGGCCTTCTGACTTCTCTAAAGTTGGCTACGCGTCTATGAACTGTACCTCGGGCATGAATCTGCTGCTCAAGACAAGTCAAGCTGGTAGAGCTTCTAGTTCTAAGGTAGGCAAGAGGAAGACCTGACAGCAGAGAGAAAAGGAGAAGAGAGAGACATGCTAGGAGGCTGTAGGAAGAGGAGCGGAGACGCATACGGTCAAAGAGAAGGGTAGAATGAGTTGCACACATCATGGTAGTATATGTTGCGATCTTCTCTAAAAATACAGATAGAACTAATTGTTAGTCACTAATTCAGCATGATATTGAGATTTACATTTAAATTTGTTGTTGATTTTCTGGGTTTAAACTGGGTTTAAACTTTATTTGAAGGATTAATTTTCAAACCATTCAACATTCACTTGTTTAAAGCTGAAGTGTGTGATTGTAAAGATCTTAAAAGACTATCCTGCCATCCTAGCTATGTTCTATCCTAACTTAAAATGCAGAAACAACTATAAGCAAAAGATTTGTAGGGATGATTTCTCCCGTTTGTCAGACCAGTGACAGACATGGAGAGAGTTTGGAAATCCTGATTAAAAAAAATCTGTATTTTTGCAATTTAGCCTTCGAAAGTTTGAGGTCAGTAGGATTTTGTTTTAAAGAAATTAAACCTTTTTTTCTACAAGAATACATTCAATTAATCAGAAGTGACAGTAATTAATGACAGTAAAAGATTTCTATTACAAATAAATGCTGTTCTTTTGAACTTTCTATTCATCAAAGAATCCTGAAAAGTTTTACGGGTTGATAAGAAATAAATAAATAAAACTTTAAAATATATTACACTTTAAAATATATTAAAATAGAAAACAGTTATTTTAAATTGTAATAATATTTCACATTATTACTATTTTTACTGTATTAGTTATCAAATAAATGCATTTGTGGTGAGTATAAGAGACTTCTCTCAAAGACACTTTTGAACAGTAATCTATATTTGGTGACACTAGTGGTGCCTAAGTTACACACTTCAGCTTTAAAAAATGCAGTATAAGATTTATTAGACAGGTACGTCACTCCAGTGCAGGTTAAGCAGACGGCTAATACTCACTCTGGGCAAAGGAAGGGGGGTCCACTGATGACCCCATCCAAGACAGAGTGGTGGAGGGCTGTGGCGACTGCTCGTCTTCCTTGCAGTAATCTGCCAACCACGAAGTCTTGGTGGTGCTGTACTGCTCTGTGAGTCAGGACGACAGGCCCGCAGAAGGGTGTCAATATTAACATACCACTTATAAATATGGAAGCAAACAGTTAGAGAAAAGCATGGAGGCCTATGAGTGTGTTTGACCCAGACTATGTACCCAGTAAGACAGAGGTGATGTTGACATCCAGCCTCTGCTTGGCTCGTACTCCGATCTTCAGGCGAGGAGGATGGAGCCGGCCTGCCGCCTGTCGCTGCCAATCCAGGAAACACGGCCAAGGCTCGATGAATGGCTCCCAGCCTGTAGACCAGCAGAGACAAGTGTGTGTGCTTATGAATGTACACAGAAATACATAGTGTAGGGTTTACACTCCGTTCACAATTACTTCACAACTCAGTGCCTAAAATCGACCTATATGGTTTTTCCTTGAAAATCAGTCATTTGGCACAACAAACGTAAAATGGTCAACATAAAAAAATTCCTTCAATTAATAATGGCCTAGAAACAGTGCAGAATCCTCATATTTATTATGAAAACAGTTCAATATATCTGTCAATATCGGATATTTAATTGTGCCAGTGTTATTTTAGTACTGATTGTATACTATTATAGTATTTATTATTATAAATTTTCAATTTTAGTTTAAGTTTTAGTAATTTTGTTATGTGTTTTTGGTCATTTTTAGGGCCGAGCACCAATTTTAGCACCGATGGTGTGAGGACCCTATTGGAATTGCTCTGTTTATTATTAGGTTTTGTTGCATTAAATGATTGCTACTTTAATTTATTTTTACATATAGACACGCATGCCTAGATCTCACCTGAGAGTTCCCTGTTGTAATAATCTCCAGACAGAGTGAAACTAGCCTTGCCTTCCTGCATAGACCCAATCCTCTGGAGAACATAAAGACCTGCGATGGAAGAGAAAAGCCGCTACAGAATTGCCTGCCTACAGTATATGTGACATATGGAGTATCACAGTATGCGGTCATCCTCACGTGAGAAGGTGAGCTCTGCCAGAGGGACGTCACAGTCCAGACAGTCATCGATGAAGCAGATACACACGCTCTCGGCCTTCACTTCCACTCCAGATAGGGGATGAGCCGAGTGGCTGCTGGAGTCGGAGTCGGCTCGGCTTCTGCTCGACATGATCTCTGCATTCTCCCACAGCCATGTGGCAGCTTGGTCCAACTGACCTATAATTCAACGTACACCAATATAGACAATGCAACACACCATTCTTGGATTCACATGTGTTTTTTGCAATGTTGGTAGACTAGTGCACTGCTGTACCTCTACAGTGAATGAGTGCACGTCTGCAGTCTTCCTTCCTGAACCCAAGGTCCTGTAACCGCTTAAGCTGACCTTCTACAATGAAATATTAGTAGAAACTTCAGCAAAGCTCTTTTCTAAAAACGTCACGTATTTACTTGAAGGTGTGTTCATTTTTAGGTGAACTATTCCTTTATGTCAATTCAAACCAATGAAAATCATGCACAATCTAAAATATATGGAAAACAGGTGCCTAACCAAACAGGTTTTTTTAATGATACAAAAAGTCAGCACACTGTTGCTTCCACAAAAATATTATTGAGCTCTCCAGAACACTATAATGTGATCTTTCATGTGGCGTCTTCCTGATGAAGAGATCTGCTGCTCGAAATGTCACAGTGTAGTGCTCTGATGAGCTCAATACATGGGGACAAACAGTGTGCTGACTTTGTTTTGTATTGTTTTAAACCAATGACATGACCAAACCAGTCTGAACGATTTGGATGTCTGTGTTTTCAGTGCATGATCACAATAAGGCTATCATATGCCTTCAGACTTGGAATATAGCACATGAGTCAAATGAACCACTTTTATAATACTTGTATAGAACTGTTGTTTCCATTTTTAATCTTAAAAGACTCACAATCACTGCAATTGAATAGAAAAGGTAACTAAAAAAAAAAAAAAGGAATATAGGTTTGGAATGACATGACCGTGAGTTAATGACAATATTTTAATATTTTAAAGTATTTAAATAATATAAATATTTTTTTAATTAGTGAACAAACCCAGTAAAGCCTCAGTCTTGAGCCTGAAGCTGTGCTTTGCGTCTGTACTGGCAGTGGATGCTGAACTCTCAGCTTCTGTGGCAGTGTCTGACGGGCCGGTGGATCCTGTGGTGGGAATGGACTTAGCTATTGCAAGGAAAAGCTGCACATCATTGTAGGAAAGACGGATGTCTAGAGCAGGAAACTGGATCTGTGGGGGAAACAAAATCTTGAATTGTGCACTTATGGCTCAATCCTGACCTGTGGTTTAATTCAACTCAGTACTGACCTCCAAGAGAGGTGGAAAGTCCGCTATGTTGAAGGCATCAAGGAGCCCTGAACTGCTCTGGTACGTTGGGCTGCCACAGAGCTCCATTTGCACATTGACAGGATCAATGATGGACAAAGCTGTTTCCTGCTCACTGCCCAGCCGACATGAGAATACCTAAACAGGTATAAAAAAATTAAAGATCAAACAATCAAAACAACGCTTTCTATTATGTCATGGATATTGTAAAATCACAGATGTCCAGGCCAATTACCTCAATGCCGGCTAAGCTGCCAGAGAAAGGCCTGTCCAGAAGTCGAGGCTTGTATGTCAGCACAGTAGTGCCTTTCAGAATGATAGCGTTGGTGTCCAAACATGAAGAATCTTCAACGACCACAAACTCTGTCCCTGGAGAAAAAAAAAAAAAAAAAAGACTTATTTAAGCTTCCATTCTATGTAATCTATCTATCTATCAGAACTACTAAACTAAAACTTAACCTATAAACTTAAAACCTTCAAACTTAAAGCTGTTAAAACTACTTCAAATTTTCTGGCTAGGCTTTCAACATCAAAGTTTGTCCTCAAACTGTTTAATGTAGTTTAATACTACTTAATTAATATTCAGCAGGATTCCAAAAAAATAAATAAAAATTATCAAGGTTTCTACAAAATATTAAGCAGCACAACCGTTTTTAACATTGATAATAATTCAAATGGTTTTTTTTAGCAGAAAATAGGCATATTAGAATGATTTCTGCAGGATCATGTGACACAGAAGACTGGAGTAATGATGCTGAAAATTCAGGATTATTGAATTTATTATTTATTAAAATGTAATTATTGAATCACAGGATTATTTTAATATTCAACATTTTCCTTGCCATCAAAAAGAACTGCAATGTCCCAATGTAATTCCTAAATCTGCCTTTAGAAAGTAACAAAATATTGTTAAGATGTTACCTGTCACATTGAGTTTGACCTCCAGGTATTTATCTTGAATGACCGGCACAGTGGATCGCTTAGTGACCACGCCACTCTTAACAGTTTTGGGCATGACAGCCGCTGTGCTGCCTTGGTCACTGCTGCCACTTGGCCAGCGCTGGTGGGTAGGCGCTGCTTCTTTTTCCACAGGCATCTGCAAAAAGTCCCTTACCATCTGCAGCCAATCAAAAATGAGGAATACTCGCAGATTGTTTAAAACCACAGTGAAGCACGAGGAGTCCCGCGTAGATCTGTGAGACAGAGAAAATATGGAGTAGAAAAAGCAATCTTCAGATGATAATAATAATAATTTGTTAAATTTATATATCAGTTTTCTGGGTACTCAAAGTGCTTTACATAACTACTACCAATGCGCAGCATCCACCTGGATGATGCAACGACAGCCATTGTGCCAGAACGCCCACCACACACCAGCTTATTGGTGGAGAGGAGACAGAGTGATGAAGCCAATCGTATATATATATATATATATATATATATATATATATATATACATAAATACATACACATATATATATATATATATATATATATATATATATATATATATATGGGGATGATTAGGAGGCCACGATGATGGACAGAGGCCAATGGGAAAATTTGGCCAGGATGCCAGGGTTACACCCCTACTTTTTTTTTTTTTGAAGGACAAGTCAGGACCTTGGTTTAACGTCTCATTCTAAGGACCGTGCTTTTTGACAGTACAGTGTCCCCATCACTATACTGGAGCGTTAGGACCCACACAGACTAACACCTTCACTAACGCCTCTTCCAGCAGCAACCTAGTTTTCCCAGGATGTCTCCCATCCAGGCACTAATAAGGCTCAACCCTGCTTAGCTTCAATGGGTAACCAGTCTTGGGCTACACGGTGATAGCCGCTGACCAATGGAACGCACTTAAATGTAATTTTAGTAGTGGGCCCAGACCTGTAATGTAGCTCCAGCTGCAGAGAGGCTCGGTTGGTGCCTGTCCTGGATGGCTGCAGAACGCAGTCAAACACATTGTGTTTTCCTTCTGTTGGTCCACTGCACCCAGTGAATCGAGTGTCATGGGCCAGGAGTGAATGGGACACTAGGTTCACAGATTTGGAGCTATTAGAGAAACTCTCAAACAGGAGCTTAGATTTCATGAAGTCAAACCTAGTGAGAGAGAAAGAGTAATTATACTTTTTATCTATAAAAAAAAAGTGCAAAGAAATAAAACATTTTGAACAAATGATGTACCTGGCCAAGGAGCGGTTATGACCTGTGGATTTAGGGTTGTCTAGTAACTCCAGACTGACGTCCTTCATGTCCACCAGAAGAGACAGGGATGTGTACACATCACCACTTAACACGGTCTGCATGAATACACTTCCATTAATACACTGTCCAGGCCTACAAAGGCCTTCCTTTTTTCCCCTAATTCTTATCTTTATTTTAATAATTGCATTTTTGCCTTTATTATAGAAGACGGGATAGTCTATTGACAATTTGATTTATAAACAAATTAGCCATTCTTCAAATTGCAATTTATAACAGGGATCAGCAATATTTTTGACAGTATGGGCCTTTTAAATTTTTTCTTGTTAATCACTGTTCCACTGTTTTGAAACCCTTAGTGGTAATTTTGTATTTATATCACGCATTAAGCCAAAAAGTCACATGAAAAACAATTGCATGTTATAAATTTTAACCATAAAAACTGTTCATAATTTAAAAACAACAAAAAAATAAACAGGAAAGCTGCTGTAATAAGCTTACATAGGTGCTGGGATCTTGGAGATTGTAAGGTCTGAGGAACTCCTCCACAGGCTCTCCCAGATTGTGATCCAAGAGTCCGCGAATCAGCTGATACCTCTCCAGGTCCAGGGAGCAGTGTACAGAAGACAGACTACCGTGGATGGACATGTCCGGGACGGCATGACTTAGTTCCCTGAGACAATGAGAAAATGAAATACATGTTAATAACAAAGACAAAGGAAACCTAAACTGGGAGTATTTACGATTAAGGCAGGAAAACTTAGGCTTTCATAAGGACAATTGACTGACTTGTCAAGGTTGCGCTCAACTTTCAGCTTTAGACGGCAGCGCTCCTTTAGCAGGCTCTCTCCACTTCTATGTACTGAGTAGGATGGGAAGACCAAGTCTGTTTCCAGATGCTTTCCAACACTGTCCCATGGCTCACAGGGAATCCGCTCTGCTGCAAATATGTCCATCTCCTGAAGGTCCAGAGCTATACAGTCCAGCAGACAAACATGATCTTCTGTAATAAAAGGACAAGTCATTTATCACACAAGTTTGGGTAAATATAAACACCAGAGTCCAGAAAAATTTGTTCACTGATAAAAATGTTTTGAGCATTTAAGTTAGAGATAACTTCAGAATTACAACACTTGAGTGCCACCGCTCTGCTTTGAGATCAGGTTCACCCTATTTATACATATTGAAAATATTGTTTCCCACAATAAGTGCATTCCAGATTCTGGGTGCTGACCTAGACTTGAAGGCACATCTGCTTCTGGGATGCATCCAAGGCTGGGCTGGGGTTTGCCTAGGATAAATCCAGAAGCTGTGCTGGAACTTGAAGACTTTTTTTCCCTAGCCTTCCCAGTATCAGAGGCAGACTGGGCATCTTTCACTCGATCCTTCAGAAACGATTACAGTGTTAAAAAACATATATATAGTATAACATTAATTGTTCTTTAAAAAAATCAGTATAGAAATTAGAACTGCACAATATATCGAAATTATCGAAATATCGCAAATGCATATATCGCGATATGCATATCGCAACAGCTTGCAATACCTGGGGTCATGAACAAAAGACAGAGAGAAAATCACTCACTGCTCTTGGCTGAATAACTTTTGTAGCTTTAATAAGAATCAGTATCCTATATATTTAATTCATACAGTGAAAACTAAGCAGGGTTTATTTTTACATTTGATTATTCAGTTTCTGCTGTTAAATAAACCTAATGTAGGCCTACCTGAAACCCTAAACCCTGTGGTTTACACTGATGTTAAAATAACACTTATTATGCTACAGTAAAACACTGCTGTTCACTTTCAGAAGTTGTAGGGATGTTTTCTTGTCACAAAAAGAATGTGAAACACGTATGTAGGTTATAAAATTTTAAATATATTTTAAAGATAATTTTAAGCAATTTTATGCTACACACTTTAAGCATTATCGTATCGCATATCGAATAGCGCATTATTTAATGAGTTATCGCATATCGCATTTTTCTTCAATATCGTGCAGCCCTAATAGAAATTTTAATTGGAAAGAAGACAGAGGAAAAACAACATTATGGTCTTAAAATATAGAAATTGAAAAGGTAATAGCAAACCTTGAGCCTAGTTCAGTGTGTACTGCAGCCAAAATACTGAGTTCACCCAGAAATGATTCAAATTTATTCACAAGAAAAATTATTTATTATTTACTTTTTCTTGTCATTCCAAAACAATAAAATGAGTTTATGTTCACATGGATCTTTGCCATTCAATCACAAAAATATCAGTATATAGGTTTAGAATGTCATAAGAATGAATAAATAATTACTTCATTTTTGGGTGACAACTGTATTAAAATTTTATTGCATTTCCTACAGACTATGCTAAAATGGAATTTACTCAATGTGAAACTGTTCTTATTGGTCATGAAAACAAGTAAAGAGAGAAGGAACACCATCTTATTACCACACATCAGATTCGCATGCCCTGATACCTTATAATGTGAGGGATCCTTGTATGAATTAGCATGCAAAATCAAATTCTTGATTGAGAAAAAAAAAAGAAAAAAAAAAAAGGGTTGAGATGAGATAATTGTTATTGTTCATAAACTGTTAATTTAGGTCTGATATTCCCACAAACTGTACACAACCACACAAGGGTTAAATTAAACCTAAATAAATTAAATTTGACTGGAAAACTGTGACCTTAACCATGCACAATAAAGAATGGGACTACATCCATGAAGCACTTTCCTCAATTCGTTTTTGAAAGATACAATTTGCTGTCCCCCCCACCCCCTGCTTTTCCCTTAATGAAATCATTATCAGATTGCAGCAAACAGTAAAATGCTCCTTAAATGCATCCCACAGCTGCAGAGTGGCGATGTAGTGTACACTATATGGGGATGGTAGGACTCACCAGAGAGGGGAAAAAGGTATGTGCCATTGTAAGTTTCTCTACCTTATCTCTAAGAGAGAAGGTGCCATGAGAGCCAGCAGGCAGGAAACTGTTACGAACTCGGAGTTGGCCTAGGTTGGCCACTATGAGGCGTTTAGAGTGGGAGCTCTCTGGGATCAAGAGGACAGGAGCACCTGCCTCAATGTCCAGCAGCACACGAGCAGCTCGCTGTGGGCGATCACGCACCTGCAGGGTAGAAAGTGAATTTTAAACAACCCCCTTCAAAGGTCACTACAATGTCATGACTACCATTATATGAAAGTATATAGCATGACTTTTGTGTTCTTCAAGTTCATTTCACTTTGGTTTTATATAACAAATAGCAGTTCACTTCTAGATTCGCTTTAGCCACAAAACAGAATCAAGTGTAGTTAATTACTAAATATGATAATTAATGTCTTTGAAATGAAATATAACTTTATATTACCAACACACTCATGCTTATCAAGGTGTGACAGCTATGTTATTTTAAATTGCATATAACATTTTAAAACGGTCAAATGAAACATGTTTTTTATTTGCAAGCTAACATCTTAGCCAACTATCTTAGCACAGCACTAACTGGTAAAAAAAATAAAATTATATATATATATATATATATATATATATATATATATATATATATATATATATATAAAAAAAAAAAAAAAATCCAGATTTTGTTCAGCTTGAACAAGATTACATGATAACATGCTATGTTATCTAACAAACCCAGACCTGCACCAAAACCTGTGAAACCTCATTGAACCTAGAGATCTGGGTATTACAGCATGTTATATATAGATGCAATATTGGAGCTTTTGTTAATGCAATGTGTAAAAGAAAAAAGAATGCAAGCAAGAAAAGATAGTGTCCTAATGGGTAACTGCTGATCTCGAGCCAGTGGTATGTAAGAAGGGATTAAGAAAGGACAGACAGCTCAGTGTCCAGCCTCATCACCAGTGTCTCCAGTTTGAAAGAAATGAGTGTTGACAACTCCTTGTTTAACTCTATCTTGTCTCTGCAGGGAAGGATTGAGGGCAGCCACAGCCAGCTGATCACTCAAATGGCAAGTGGTTATGTGAGCAGCACTGGCTGGTCTGTTTTCCCTGGCATGTATGCATCATTTACACTAGGTTGTACAGAAGCACACATGAGGAGGGGAAAAGTAAATAATTAAGGGTGCTATCTCAAAATTTCAACTTATTCTGTCTAAAGGTTACCACTAAACAAACAGAATTAAAGTAGACCACTTACTGCCTGACCCTCAACGGCAGCTCTCTGCCTGCCCAGGACATCCTGTAGCTGTGTGAAGTGTTGGATAAAGGCCACCACCTCGGCCTGGAAGCGCTGAGTATGGACATACTGTACTGAGGCCATCTGAAGAGATACCTTCATATCATATTCTCGCAGCAAGCAGGGGTCAGGTTCTCCATACCTGGAGATAGAGGCAATGTCAAAACTAAATCAGACACACAAATTGTGAAAATGTGTAACATTAGGTTACTTGTGTAGCCCTCGTTCAATATGCATTAATTAAATTAAATAAATGTGAGAAAATACTTGTGTATGTTGTAGACAAGGGCCTCTCCACCACGCGTTGTGAAACGCTCTCTGTATAGATCCCCATGGGGTGTCAAATCACTCAAAGACAAAGTTCCCAGACTTCCTTGCAATGCTAGATCTCCATCTGAAAGTGACATAAATTTAGCAAATGTAAATTTTCTGAAAAATCCCTTTTTCCCAATTTTAACAAATTTCATCATACTTATACACACCAATCATTTCCATATGTGTAACCAGTTTGGAAACACTAGCTTTAGCAAGCTCATTGGTCTTCTTCCTCAGGACAAGTGATAACGAGTGAACCTGTGAAGGAAGTACACAAGTCATTTTTAAAGATTATACAGTAGTGCAATAGTCAGAAAAACTGGGCAGGCACTAATTCACTCTATACTGCCCATTATTTTTTTTATGTAGGAAAATATATTTTGTTTTATAAATGTATTTTCTAGAACATTTATTAATTTATATAATTATTATAATGTCTTGCATTATTCTACTGTACCTTTAAATCTAGCTTTGTATTGACCCTTTCCTCAATCTCTGGATACAATTCTACCAGATCGCTGAGGTCACTATTTTCCACTGAGAGTTCAGGTATAGGCTGAGGTGTGGTGGTAGGCACTTTCAACGCATGGTTATTAGCAGTAGAGCCAATGCCAAAGAAGTCTAGAATCATGACCCAGGTTTGCAGCGTGATGAGAATATCAAGGCAGTTGAAGTCCACGTCCACACTACGGCCAATGCTGCCATACCGCGTTTTAAACTCAGGGTGCCGCCTATCAACCATTAGCACGTTTATATGTACCAAAGAGTCATCAAAGTCTGACCGTGGGTGTGGAGACGGAGTTTGGCGGGATGGGGATGGAGGAGGGGTACTTGGGCACTCTGCAGCCTTTTTGCTCTTTCGACTGGATGCAGATGGTGTACTGGGGTGCCTCTGATAGAACTGGAAAACATTCTGTGCCTCTTCAAATTGTGCTGGAAGAGAGCGTGACATTTCTGGGTACGGAACATTGGACGTTATTGGGCACGACTGTGACAGGTATTCCTTTGGACTGAAGGTGGAGGGCTTTGGAGCCCCTCTGGATACCATGAGGTGTTTGTACTTTGATTCAGGGTTTGGCTCTAGTAGGTCTTCCATTAACAATGAGTGAAGGGCTAGTTGGATGGAGACTGAATGGGGATGATCTTTGGTGAAGTCTCCCTCCAGGTCTTGAAAGCGGAGACTGACCAACCCTTGAGATCCTTGGCTAAGGTCTCCACTCAACTGCACTTCCAGCTCAGAGACCCGAAAGATGGCCTTCACTTCGGTAAAAGAAGGAGGCTGGAGAGGGGGGCTCTCGTTTTGCAGCGGAAGTGTTGCTGAAAAGGATGGTGACAATGAGGAGTAAGGAAAGCCAACATGAGGAGGGTCACGGGCAAAGAGCCCACCTTGCAGATCAGGGAAGCGATGCGGTTTAGTGGAAGAGGGTGTAGGAGGTGGTGGTGTAGGGGGCTGACTTGGTGTTACTCGCTGATCTTCAATGAAGGACAGATTATCGAGAGTTTGAAGGACCTGCTCATACACAGACTTGCAGAGACACACCTGAGAAAAAATATGACAACTTAAAATTCTGGAATTTATATATGATAAATCAAGATAAATAAATAAAATAATGCCATGCATTTTAATAGTGCTTTACCTGGACAGCATTAACAAATCTGCCTTCGACTCTCATTAGCCCAGTGCTCTGGTAAGGTTCTTCACATGACAAAAAGGTAAAGTGTGAATTTCCATCAACAGGGACTTTTTCGACAGTGAGCTTGATGGTGGCATCTTTTAAAATATGAAATGCTAAAAGGAGGAATAGACATAAAGATGTTGAAATGTGCCATGAAATAGCTTAATTCAAAAATTCCCTACATTTTGAGAACTTAAAACTGACCTTTTCCTCGGCTCAAATGCTCAAAGAAGTCATGCCGCGTAAATTGAGGCTCATTCAGATTAATGTTGTCGCCATGAGAGGGTGAGGGTCCAGAAGTGGAGCTACTGTTAAGTCGTGCTCCTTTCCTTAAAACCAAGTTTGTGTTGACAGAATAGAGTCTTATATTCTTCACTTCAATCTGCAGTTTCTCCCCTTCTGAGTCTTGACCTGTAATAAAATTTTGAATTCGTATGCTCCCTAAATGTCCAACAAGCAGCTCAGGGTGACCAGGCTTTCTAGGAATAGACACAACTGGGGATTCTATACTGACATCTAGAGTCAGCTTGACCAGAAAAGAATCCAAGCTTGGGTCCTTTTCAGGGACACAGAAATGATCTTCCTCAAAAGTGTCAAGTGCCCAGTTACACTGACTCTGCCTCCTAGATCTTCTGTATGGGTTCTCAAAGAGAGATACCATACCACTGTACTCTGCTGTTTTCGTTGCCAACACAGTGGAGACCTTTGTAGCTGCAGTCTTCAGCATAGACCGGAAGTTGTCCTCCACTTCATTTGCTGATAAACTGAGCTCTTTCAGGAACTTTGCTGAGTGGTTATAGTGTAAAGATGCCATCTGAAGTTGAAGGGAGCATTCTCCCTGAGACTTTTCCATAAAGCGGAAACTCAAAGCTTCAGAGGGAACCGTGCCAGCAATGGGAAAGAATGCCACACCATCTGTGGAGGAGCTGTCTTCTACACTTCCAATACTGACCACAAACTGACTTTTGCCACCTTCCTGAGTCAAGTCTACAAGCTGAATGCATCCTAGAGAGCCATTGACATCCAATCGACTTCCCATTGAAACATTGACTTTTGTCCCATTTATACTGGCCGTTGCTATTTTCATGCCTTTCTTCTCACCTCCCAGAACAGTCCCGGTGGTAACAGTTCGCAAAAGCAGCAAGTTTAACCTGTGAATTTCAACAGTTAACTCCTTATTCTGAACATAAGTGGACTGATAGGTCTCATCATTGTCTTCTCCATTAGGCAGTGGTGCTAGCTGTTGTGTAGGGGAGTTTTCTTCTTTGGGGAAAGACTGTTGAAGGAATTTCAGAAGCTCTACTATGGTTTCAGGGTTAAGGATGATATCCAGGTTGTTGACCTGCATGGAGGTTACCTGCAGAGAGCTGTCCAAGTTCATGGAGGGGCAGTCTGAGCTGACAAACTGGTATTCCAATTTAATAAGAGCCTCCTGGTCTCTCAGAGGAGAGCCCCATGGAGATCCCCTGTCAAAAGCAAGATCTGGCAGTTCTGGTGATTTTCTGTCTGGTGAGACAGGTGACGTGGGCTGGCTTTCGCGAAGACTTCCAGTAGGTACATCAAAACTTAGGTGTTTATGAGATGCAACAAGAAGATCAAAGTCTGAGCCATACGTCTGCAATGTGTCCACAAGGTAGAGCCCATGAACTGTGAGGGAAACCATTGCATCATAAGGCCGCTTTACGAAATGTGCATTTGTTCCAAACACTTTCAGGACAGAAATATACCGGCCCCCACTTTCAATGCCAAGCTGCATGTAATTGATATTAAACTCCACAAGAAGAAGTTTAGATTCCACAAGCATCTCTCGAGTATGTTGCTCAAGTGTCATCACACTTTTGGTAAGACTTTTATCAGAACCTTGAAGCTTCCAATCACTATCTTCCCTTTGGAAGATCTTCTCATGACGAAGTGTAAGAGGGTCAGGGGATCTGAGATTCTCCCCCTTCTTGTCACCTCCATCTGCCCCTGAATTACCCAGTCTAGCCAAGCAGCTTTTCAGGGCAGTCATCTTCTCCAGGTTGATGTGCACTTTCAGGTCTGGTAGTGTTCCTGAGAGAACAGCCCCTGGGAACTGAGGGTCTGATGTGTATCGCAGTCTTTGCTCTAGCTGCAGTAGGACATTGAATTTCTCCACCACATGAGTGGGGCCCACTTCACTCTCCTGTAGATGCTTCCAGTTGTCTTTAAAGTGGCCAACCATTATCTGTAGGTCATTGAAAGACAAGGAGTACTTCTCATATAGGTTCCTGCTGACAATTTGGGCACCTTCTGGAGACTTAAGGCTGGTGATATCATGGGACCTCTCCTGACCTTTGACGTCCACCTCTTGCTCTGGAGGTGGAGTCCCAGGAGGTGTTGCTAATGGTGTCTGAAATTCTTCATCACTCTCTCCTTCTGTCTGAGAAGTCTTATGGTTTGTTTTATGATCTTTTGTGGGAGCAGAAATAAAACTGTCACAAGAGGCCATCAACTGCAATAAATTCAGAATGCGAAGAAAATTTGATTTGACCAGTACCAGTTACCTTGGGAATTAGTAAGAAGAATACGGCCAAGGTCTACCACAACTAGCATGGGGTCTTCAGACTGAAAATCATCCGGGAAGATGACTTGAGGGGCAGATATATCCAATTTCATAGTCCAGTGCTTACTGTTTTCCTGTGAAAGAAAACCCATAACATAATTAAAACAAAATATCTAACTGAAACTGTAACTGAATGTTATTAAATAAAGTCCTCTCTTACAATGAACTCTCCGACTAGCAGCTGATCAATGGTTTGTCTGATTTCTGCCTTGGTTTGCATCTTCAGCTTGTTGTATTGCCTCCTGGCTGTTTCAGCCACTCTCAGCTCTAACTCAGACTGATATCCAAACCCTGGAAAATGTAATGTAAACCAGAATAAACTGATATTTCACAAAAGCAATGTAAACCAATTTAAGAGGGATGCTTATCCTCAATACACACCCGAGGTGTGGACCCTTCCTTTGTAGAAAAACTCAGCCACTTTCTTGATAGCCTGAGGGTTATAAATGATATTGAGAGGACTGGTATTGACCTCCAGTCTCCTCTCAAATTTGCTCCTTATTGGATTACGTTCATAAATCATCTCAAAGACAGGAGGTGCTGATGATTCTACAACAGAGCCTAAAAAAAAAAAGGTAAAATAAGAATAATAATATTCAGCCTTCATTGACATTTATTTGTACATAGTTGTTTTCATACAGTAAATGTAGATTACTCACCTAGATTGCCTATTTTTGTGATGTTAGTCTGGCCAAAAGGTTGACTGATAGCAACAACAACCTTATCCTTAAATGAAAAAAAGTTATATGAAATCTATAATTACATTTATATTTTGTCATAGATATTTATAGTACATGCAGATAACAGTTCTAGGGCACCAAGTAACTTGTGGGCAAAATCATACCGGTTTTGGTGAAACAAGGAAAGGAAAGATGGTGCCCTGGGTTGTGAGATCCCGGAGAAACAGCCCACCAAGTTTCACTGTGAGTAAAGAGGACTCAGAGCGAGGAAGAGACTCAACCCCGATCTTCACACCTGTAAAGCAAAATAAAAAACATATTCACATTCAAAATTGATCCAAGCCATTGAGACTTTATTTCAATACAAAGTGAATATATTTATAAAAAACCTGAAAACTCCAGTTGAATGACCCCGTTCTCACTCAATAGAGGTTTAATTTTATCTTGATGGTACAGGGTGACAGCTGCTTTCTCGAGGATAAAGTCCAGTCGTGCAAAGAGATGATCCCTTCTTGTAAAGGTATTCAGTGTTTGTGAATCCTCCAAAGGATCAAAGAGATCATCTGTCTCAGCTGTTTGGAAGAGAGGACTGTCTTGATACACGGTGCATATTAGTACAGAAATGTTCTATATAAAATGTAAAATTATATTAAATCATTATAATAAATAAACTGCATAACTGGAAAACTCACCAAGAATTTCCCACTGGGCAGTGCCTGGTAAAAGGTCTTCTGGCCCTCTTTCAGAACCCCCATACCAGCCACCCCAGCCTGGGAACCAAGACTGCAGATACTGGATCATGCCTGAACTCCCACTTTTAGGTATGGAGTCTGAGGGAGAGGTGGCTGGGGTCTCGTTTATTATGGGCTCTCGTAGACTCTAAATGGAAATGAGGGATGATTAAAATACAAGATGACTTAGAGTGGGATTAGATTTAACAAATGTTTAGACCGTGATTACAATGATAAAATATATGTTTTTTTTTAATATAGTTTTTTCAGTATTAGGCAATACAGTATCACCCTTGACTTTTCACTTTAACATGTTCATTTTGCCCACAAGTAGGGCACTAAAGTCAGAAATCTCAGCTTGCCTCTGCAATTTCCTCATGTTTACGGAAGGAGACATAAACAGTTTCCCGGAGAATCTGCAGCTCCTCCAGTGTCTGTTCATCCTCAATCCTTTCCAACTCACTCTATTGATATGAGAAACACAGATTATAAAATAATACGTTTTTTTTTCCAAACTCAAGAGCACACATACAAAGGTAGTGAGCTTTGAGACATTGAGACAATCTTAACTTTGTAGTGAATGCCCTCCAACCCTCTAAGTCCATAATCTTACCTCCTCCTGTGGACTCAAAGTTTCTCCCTTAAGCCTCTGGACATACAAGCTAGTGTAGAGTTTGGCATCACGCGCCCTGTGCAGAGCAAAGTTCCAGCTTCCCTGCCTGCGCTGCTCTCTGATCTCATGCAGGTTGGCATTAATGGCAAACATCCACCACTGCCGACAGCTTCAACAATAAAGAAGAGTTATTATTCTACAAAAATAATACCATTGTTAAACAAAAGATTTATCACATTTTACCTATTCAGAGGATTCAAATCTTATATCAAAACATATTTTTACTTGTTTTTTTTATAGGCATAGAAAAAATAAATCTCATTACTTTCCAGAAATGTGAAGTTTAGGTCTCCACTTTCGAAAAAGAACCTCCCTTTCTCGCCGCTCCAGTTCTTTGAGGAATGCCATGATCTGTTGATACTGAACCTGTAATCAAATGTCAACCATATTGTTAGTTTACATAAAAAAAACTTAAAAAAAAACTGTAAAAGTCAACAAAGGGTGGTTTCACATATGGTACATTTTAAATTCACCAAACCCAGTTCAGTTAAAGTCAATCAGAAAGGGCAAGCGCTTTTGGTGTTCAAACTTTAAGTGGACATTGCACTAATAAATCAAACCACAAAAACTTTTCAAGTATACACATTATACCACCCAGGATTGCTTAGAGTACTCAAATAAGCTGAGAAAAAACACCCTAGAGGAAAGGTCCAAGAGATTTGGAAGATTTAAAAATATTGAAAAATGTTACCTGTGACAGACGAAGTGAGAGGGGTTCCAACTGTACTTGGCCCTCAATGCGAGGTGTATTACGAGATCGTAGTGGTTCTTTAGAGGCATTTCTCCTCAACAGCACAGAGGCACATACTGGCTCAAATATATACTGATGCTCATGGTTCTGCATACATTTACTCATCAGCTCCTGTAACAGACAATTGTTAAAAAAGAGTTTACAAGAAGCACCAGCCATTCAGCTATTGAACATCCTGACATTATCACAAATATACCTGTACTTCTGTTGAGGGAAGATCTCCAAGAATGGTGCACTCTGTGTCCCAGTACACACTGAATTCACTGATTTCCAGCTTCTTCTGCCGAATAAGCTTCTGTGCCTGTATGTGAAGAGTTTACCTTTCATGTTCCAATATGTAAAGATAAAGCCACTTCATGAAAATATCAAATAATGTGGACAACTCACAGGTTCTTTGGAGCAGTTTTGTGCGGATACATTCTCGATACAAACACCAAAGGCATATGGTTTCTCAGGGTTGGAGAAATCATCTTCGAAACGTAAGTGGACACCTTGAATTTTCAACTAATAACATGCAGAAAATAAAGCACAATAAAATTGAATTTCTGACATTAAATTATAACAGCAACAGAGTGCAAGTAAAGAAGTAAACAAAATAATAGTGAAAATTACCTCAATATTCTCAACAATTCGAGTCACAACAGATGCTGTAGCAGAGTACCAATAAGATTCTCCCCTCTGCTCACATTCACTCTGGTGAAACATGTAAATTATTTTACAAAAATATTTAATTTTTTCCAAAAAAAAAGCCAATAATGACAATAATAGCATAAAACTAATTAATAGAAGGAAAAGAGACACATGCTAAATTAAACATATATCTTTAAAATCTTTTTACAAATGGGAATGCTTGGAGCCTGTCATTTCTATTAGTAAAAGGTTCAACATTTTTGGAGCATAAATGCATAAAAGTGATTTTATAGAAGTAGATTTATAAATAAATAAAGCCACAGGTGATTCTGCTGATATTTTCAAACAGCCTGTACCTTCCACTTGTCCTCTAGAGCCTTGAGCAGCTGTTTCTTCTGTTCTTTCTCAGCTTCCCTTTCTCGCACCTCATCATATTCCTGTGGGGGGGTAGGGCCGACAATCAGGTTCAGCTGGGACATGGAGATGACCCATGGGTCACTGTGTGGTCGATAAAAGGGGATCTGAAGAGTGATCTTCCCAATGACGCCTGAAAAACATAATATTTATAAATTACATATAAAATTTTACATATACACCACCATTCAAAAGTTTGGGATTGGTAAGATTTTTTGATGTTTTTGAAAGAAGTCTCTGATGCTCACCAAGGCTAAAAGCAGTAATATTGTGAAATATCATTATGATTTATTATAACCATTTTCTATTTGCATTTACTTTCAAATTAAGGCTGGGTAAAAAAAAAAATCAATTCTCATTTCTATGAACTTAAGTCCCAAGAATCAATCTTTTAGTCCAGGGTTCTTCAACGTTTTTCAGAGTCATACATTAGAATTTTATTAGTCAGATGGACAATTAAACATTTACCTGTACTAGTTTACTAAAAATTCACATTTTAATTTTACTTTCAGATGGACAATTAAGAATCAAATCACTGAGTATCTAAAATCTAGTGCAGCTATAACGTGTACAGCTAGCTCAACCATAACATGAATAGCAATGTACAGTGAGACCATTAAGATTATTTACAAGTCATTACTTTTACAAATACTTGGAATATCAAAAATATATTGATACGAATATTTTTCTATTGATCTATTAGTCTGCATTTACATTGTGCATATTTGACATGCCATATTTTTGTCCTATGCTGGTTATCACTATGTCAATTGCAAATACGAGAGTGAATCTTGCATTTATATGTCGAAATTGGCCAACGGTCCACTTAGCAGCATAAAAAAACCAATGCATTATATATATATCTTTGATAGCATGCAAAGAGCGCTACCTTAACAATCATTAAAAAGATGCCACTCAGATATCAAATTCTGCCCATTTTATTATGAAACTCAAACAATAAATACCATTTTGTTGCTATTTAATGTGGCGTAATCTGCCGCCTCAGATCAAGCAAAGCAAAGCACACGTGAACTGATCATCTTATCTGCTTTACTAGTTACAGCACGAATAAACATGACTGAACATCAGAAGGTTTGTTAAAACATAGTAGAACTTACCGAAATCTGTATCATATCTCATGCAATCGCTCAATCAATTATATGCACTATACATTTTCTTACCGTTCTTCAACATTTAATGTATGTTTGAATAAATCCGTCAAGTTTTTATGACAGCCCCCATTAAAATGTTTATATAAAAAGAAAAACTAATTGGAGTAGAAACATCATTATGTAATTATAAAGTTAGTATTATAACTTCGTTATTATAAAAACGTATTTAAGTGATTGTATGCAAAAAAAAAATTTGCCATTTACTGTACATTTACTGCCAATGTTGAAAATGGCTGTGCTGCTTACATTTTTTTTTAGAGACCATGATACAGTTTTTTTTAGGATTCTTTGATGAAAACAGCATTTATTTAAAATATAAATCTTCTGTGACATAAAATTTTTTTCTCTGTTGTCACTTTTAAGCAATATAATGCATCCTTGCTGAATAAAAATCTTACTGATACAAAACTTTTGCAAGTACCATCATGTCACTGCACAAGATTATACAGATAATCCCGTTTTGACAGACTGCTGTAAAAGGGTTTTCTTAATTCCCACAATTAAGATCACAAGACGCAAATAGCTAACCTTCAGATGGAATAAATGACATTAGGCTTGATGTTTGTGCAGACAGCCAATGAGTTTCATTTAGGTGCAAGTATTACACTGAAACATTACTTTTGACAACTATACTATAAATGACAATAACACAACATTTCCGTTAGTCCATCTCACAGCAGCCGCTATGCTGAGATTACATGACCAGCAGATTACTACTATTTAGGACTTTATCTTGAAAGACATCCCTAATATCAGATTATTTTGTTTATTTTTTAATAACTGATTATTTTTGTTCCTATTATTTTGTTGGTTGATAAATTAATCAAAAGGGTATTTCCATAAGAGCACACCAAGAGGTGTAGTATAAAGTCCAGGGCTGTTATCATATCAGCCAGCAAAACCAACAAATTAGTTATTGAACCTTTAACTGTTTACATAAAGGTCCAAATGCTGGAATAACACTAACCTGCTTTGACCTCAAAGGGCAGATCGAATTCTCGGAGAGCATCTTTTCTTAGTGGGAGGTTCTCCAGCTCCACTGCCCCTGGATCATCACAAAATGCGTACTTCACAAAATGATACACAACACGGACAGTCAACTCTGATTAAAAATCAAAACAAATTCAAATACCTTTGAGAAGAGCAATGGAGAGCTGGTCAGTGTTAAGGTTGGTCACATATTTGCCCAGATATGTGTTGAGCACCCAGGCAACAAGTCCCTCCAACATTATAGGAAGGGAAGAGTGCCCTGGGATTAGTCAGTTAAAGTAAATCCTAGCAGGCAATGAACTTCACAGTCAGCATTCACTCCAGTCATCTGAAGTCTGAGGAGTCAAAGAAACACAAACTTGACATCTGATCTCTCAACAAATGTGTAGCAGTTTTTCCTAAACCCTTTTTGAATCAAAGGCCTCACATTTTTACACAACAATACTCTAAGGCCCCATTCTTGTGGCATTTGCTATATGAAAACACACACACACACACACACACAGAAAAACAGTGGACATGATTAGAAAAGGCTATGGTTTTTAAAAATAGTCACACTTGTGATCTTCACGGTCATAATAGGAAATAATGGGTGATACAAAAAATATGAAAATAAAGAGCAATTTCATGGGGATCTATCTACAAATCAGCCACAATGAAGACGTTTTTGATAAGTTCTAAACATATATCCAAAACCTAATAAAAGTGAGTAATTATGTCTGGAAATAATCGTATAAGCAACTAGGGAATCCACAGCTTACTGTATTTATTTATCTATAGGTCTATATAGGCATCTAGTAGTTAGTTACACTATGATGTTACATATATTTTCTTTATTTCTCCCACCCGTTGGCACCAATCAGCCTTGTGTGCATTTAACTACCTTTTCTATTTTATTAACTTAAACCTTATAAATTAAAAAATAATATAAAATCTGTTATCTAATATTTGTATCATTTTATGCAGACATAAAAGCAGCATAATTTACAGGTGAATATTGTCTAGAATCATGGAAAAGTAAAGGTATTAAAATATAAAATTAAACTTGCATTGAAAACAAAAAATTGTGTTTTATTTCATTACAAAAAAAAGAAATGCTTATTTTGTTCAGTCACTTTTGACCCGCCGAGAATCACAATTATGACCCCTAAAGGTTTAATGCTTGTTTTGTCTGATTTGAAATCAACTTGTAAGTTTGCTGAGGCCCCCTAGTGGGCCCCGGACCCCTGGTTGAGGACCACTGTCCTGAACACATATCTGCCACACCAACATAAACAGACAGAAACCAATACGAGTGATTTTTTTAAGACTATAAGCTAGACAATTTCTACAGTTTGTACAGGAGATGTGAATAAGAACCATAGGGGCTGATAGCCGCAGTTATAATTATTACGTTCACTGCATCATTTTCCATTCAATGAAAGTGAAAGTGAGGCTGTCATTTTGCTTAACAACTCATGAGGGGGGAGTAAACAATTACAGAATTAAATTTTTTAGGTGAACTAATAACTTACCATTGTTATGAAACATCCTGTTCCTCGGTCAACCGCTGTCTATGATCATTTCAGTCCAAATAAATTGAAGACCTCCACTATACAAGTCAAGCAGAGTCCTTCCCTTGCTGGCTAAAGAGAAAATAAATTATCTCCTTTATTTTTTTTAAGATCCTTACAGCATAAGCCGCAGCTGACAACCACAAACAAAAACAAACTACAGCATGTGACGAACAAAACAGCACAGCTCTCTGTGACTCAACGTCAGTGACACGGGCAGCGTTAGCATGAGCGCTCGTCCTTTAGCACTGCTCGACAACTTTAAAACATGACCAACAACTGGTCAGAGTGACCGGTCACAGCCCGTAGTTTAGTTCTGCATTAGTCCGAGTATCTTGCGGAATTCACCCTGATCTGTAATCACCATTTGTTGTGGGTCCTCTGCGCTCATCTCTCAACTTCCAACATGTCAAACTGAATTCATGAATCGCTTCCTGAAACCCGCGACACTTCCGGTCATGTGCCAAAACAAAGCGATTTTTACGTCATTGAGAATAAATTACCGTCATGTGACATCTAGCGTTTGGAAGTCGAAATTATAATACATTATTACCGCTGGTCTATTTATCTGCAAAGGCACAAATATGGGCTCTTGAGAAATTGTATATAATAGTAAATCGCCAGGCGATATCAGATAACGTTATTCGAATCGAATATTATGTGTGTAGTAACATGAGTTTCTATCGGTGCAGTTCCTGTTTTCCACATCAGGCGGCAGAGTTGCACGTGAAGATGTTTTTTGCAGGACTATTCAACTTCAACGAATTTTACAATGTAGTACATTATTTGTATTTATACTTGTTTATTTTTAAAAGGTACCTTACATGGTTATTATATTTAATCAAGCATCATCATTTTATTGGCCCATTTTTTATTTAATTTTTTTTTTAATCTGCCTCATTTATCTCTGCTGATAAGCAGTGTGTTCATGCATCTCTAATTACTGAACTTCAGTACAGCTATCCCATGAATTCATTAGATCTGACAAAATGCACTAAGCGGTGTAATCCGTGCAGACCCTATATGCAGTGTAATCTCCGGCCGCACCAGGCCTTCCAGAGGTTGTAGTCCCACCTCCCCCCATACATTTCAGCGGCAAGTAGACATAAGGACTGTTTGCCATATATCTTGAGATGAAGATCATGAAATACACTATTCTTCTGCCGAGCACATAAAATAACAATAATCCCAGCACATGTGTAGCTCTGCATCCCCCTGGCTGGTCGTGTGCAACCACATAATCCCAGCCTGCCTACAATAGAATAGAGGGCCATCTGTTCAGCTCATAGCCCTTTAAAACTCCACATCTGGACAGTGGAGTGGGGGCAGTGCTCTCCCTCCTCCCCTTCCAAGGTATGTACACTTTAGGTACTAATATGTAGCCTACCTTAAGTACAAAAGGTACAAAAGTGTACCTTTTGAAATGGTACCGCCCATAAGTGACAGCTTTTGTACCTTTTTTTCTGAGTGTGTCTAAAATATAAATGTCTCTTTTGAAGGTAATGTTCTACAGAATAGACTGTATCTCCTAATCTGACTTTAACGTTTATCAAAATCTAAACCAGTTGTTCTGAATGGCTTTGTTTCAGAATCAAGATTTTGCATTTGACATCAAATCTTAGTTTATGCAAAACAAATATGGCACTTTTTTTATTTATCCAAAGTATATTTAAAAAAAAATATGCTAAATTATGTTGTAAACTGCATGGATTAAGGAATATGTTTGTTAGACTGAAAATATATTTTCTTTAAACTTTCAATTACTAAAAAACACAAAATGTTCATGAAGAGGCAAGAAAGTACATTTCTAATTTTATAATACATTTTGAGTAAATGCAAAATGTATTTTCCCCAAATACTAATATTTATGATGCAGAGAGATCCAGTCAGACGAAGAATTGAGGATGAAATTAATTTTTATTTTCAAAAATGAATAAATTATTTACAAATGAAGAGTGAATTGTTGTAGATGATAATAAAACTTTTAATAATTAAGTACAATGTTGAATGAAATAAATGAGAACTATTATTTTATCATTATCGTTATAGTTATCGTACTTGGTGTGAACAGGCCTTAAAGGAATAGTTCACTTCAAAATGAAAATTCTGTCATCATTTACTCACCCTCAAGTTGTTCCAAACCTGTATGAGTTTCTTTCTTCTGTTGAACACAAAGGAAGATATTTTGAAGAATGTTGTTAACCAGACAGTTGATGGACCCCATTTACTTCCATAGTAGGAAAAAATACTTGAGGATACTTGAAAAAAAGGATTTGAGTATGATCTGAGTATGATCATCTTTGCCAAAAAAGAGAGGAGAACAAGCTAAGTGAACAATAGGCCTACAAGAGAACTTACATCATCCTATACCTGTGTTTAAATCAGATAAGAAAAGGTCAAGTGGTCTATCCATTATGTCAGACGTTGGTGTAGCAGCTTGGTCGGTGTTGACCCGTTCAAATGTTACAGCTGCAAAAATAGACAAAATAGATATACCTGTTGTGGTTTTGACACCTTCAGAACAAGGACAGCAAAGCAAGCATTTTTCAAATACCATTCAAATACCAAATACCTGGAAAAGTACCTCTCGTACATTTAACTGTCAGTTCTAAGAAACATCATTCAGTCATTGGAATGCATCCAATATCTAACAGAAAGCATATAAGTAACAAAGATCTATTTCTTAAAGTATATAAACATGTGAGTATACGAATAACATAATATTAGAAATGCATGTGAATTAAAAGTGGATAAACTGGAATAGAATAAAATTTGCTATAGATTAACTAAATACTTGAATACATGCAGAATACATGAGTAACTGAATTCAAAGATAGAGTTAATACAGAGAAATTATAAATGAATAATATGGATAAGTATATATATATATATAGAGAGAGAGAGAGATAACATAAATGTATCAAAAATATATTATATTTATATAAAATCTATTTAGCAATTTTTGGGGAATATCTTAAAAATATATATCTAAAAATGTATCTACTTTATGAGATGCAAACATACTATCAACTGCATACCAGCTAACCAGCACAGGTTGCATCCCGAATCCCAACTGTTGCTGGTTAGCTGGTTAACTGGGCTATTGTGACAATATGTACCAAAATACATTCATTAGTCAGAGTGTCATACGTTGAACATTGGATTATGATAAAGATATGCAAAGAGTTTTCTCATTCCCTATGTAAATTAGTATATAAAATTATAAACTAAGTGCACAATTATATCATTAGTTGTATTTTACAATCTGCATTTTGCATTGTCTTTTTTTCATGATCAGAAAAGCTAGTTGAAAACCACTGCTCCAAACCATCATAATGTAGCAAATATATATTTTACACTTGGCAATGGATTTAGAAACCTCAAAAAATTAACAAGATGTATTTTCCCCCTTTTACCCAGTATTGACTGCTCTGCTGTAATCACACTCATCATTGTAAACTAACCAGCATCGGTGTCAGCAATAGTAAAGAGGCTCAGGATGCAAGGTCATGTTGCTCTTGTTTTCATGGATCTGTAAAGGATTTCGTTCTCAGGTCATAGTCCACCATTGGTTGAGTGGACAGTTGGAGGATCGGTTTCATTTGCCCTGAATGTAAAACAATCTTGGCCCCTGTTCAAGAAAACAGGCCTTGACACATACCTTCATACGTGGCACATGCCTTCATGTTTATTAGACATGCTGTTCTAACCTTTGATAGGAAATAATTTATGAGTTTTAGGCCTAGTTTCACAGACAGGCCTTAGATTAAGCCAGGGCTATAGTTAAATTAGGACATTTAAGTAGCTTTTATAAATGTGCCTAGGAAAAAAACATTACTGGTGTGCATCTTGAGACAAACTAATGGCACTGATATATTTTAAGATATATCAGTGCAAGTTGCATTCAGTTAAACAGCTCAAACATGCATTTTGGTATAGTCTTAAAGGGTTAACCCCTTAACTGTCACCGTCCCTCTAGCGGGACACTTGGCGCTTTTTTTTAAATCGCCTTTTTTCACATCACATATTTTAGTAGTCGTCATAAATTAGGTATCATTCAAAAGCTTACGAGCTCTACCCTGGTAATCCAGAGTTCTCGCGAGAGCACAAGTTGAATTTGCTCAGCGAGTTACTCTGGCGTTGAGTAATAATGCTCATTAAATATGCCCTTGTATCCGAGCTGCACCAATCACATCGGGTTATCTGATATAGGCGGGCTAGAGGCGAGCTAAACAGATGACGACAGCGCTGTGACGTCGAAGTCATTAGAAAAACATTGCAAGATGGCTAAGGATAAACACCAGTTGTTTGAAACGACTTTGGCCACTACAATGAACGAGTTAGACTTGGCTTTTTATCTAAAAGAGGAACAGAAGACGGCGCTCGAATCGTTCCTTTGCAAGAAGGACGTTTTTGCTGTTTTGCCGACCGGATACGGTAAGAGTCTTATCTACCAGTTAGCTCCGCTGGTAGCTAAGCGATAACTTGTTGTGATTGGTCGTAGTGTTATCCAATTGCGTGCAGTGAGATTTTCAAATGCATACTTGGTGCCGCCCCTCAAGCTGGCCGATTTTCATTAGTTGATGCCAGACCATTAATCTTTCAGATTTAGGTCTGGATTTCCAGGCTATACGAACTCAAAATTCATCTTGTGAAAATCGTTTTGAAATTGGACGTTGCGTTACCATGAAAATGGTACTCTAAATTATTTTAGTGGGCTCCTCCCCTGGTGGGCGGTGTCAGGTTTCATATTACAACATTTATTTACTTAACTACTTTACACTCACCTAAAGGATTATTAGGAACACCATACTAATACTGTGTTTGACCCCCTTTCGCCTTCAGAACTGCCTTAATTCTACGTGGCATTGATTCAACAAGGTGCTGAAAGCATTCTTTAGAAATGTTGGCCCATATTGATAGGATAGCATCTTGCAGTTGATGGAGATTTGTGGGATGCACATCCAGGGCACGAAGCTCCCGTTCCACCACATCCCAAAGATGCTCTATTGGGTTGAGATCTGGTGACTGTGGGGGCCATTTTAGTACAGTGAACTCATTGTCATGTTCAAGAAACCAATTTGAAATGATTCGAGCTTTGTGACATGGTGCATTATCCTGCTGGAAGTAGCCATCAGAGGATGGGTACATGGTGGTCATAAAGGGATGGACATGGTCAGAAACAATGCTCAGGTAGGCCGTGGCATTTAAACGATGCCCAACTGGCACTAAGGGGCCTAAAGTGTGCCAAGAAAACATCCCCCACACCATTACACCACCACCACCAGCCTGCACAGTGGTAACAAGGCATGATGGATCCATGTTCTCATTCTGTTTACGCCAAATTCTGACTCTACCATCTGAATGTCTCAACAGAAATCGAGACTCATCAGACCAGGCAACATTTTTCCAGTCTTCAACTGTCCAATTTTGGTGAGCTCGTGCAAATTGTAGCTTCTTTTTCCTATTTGTAGTGGAGATGAGTGGTACCCAGTGGGGTCTTCTGCTGTTGTAGCCCATCCGCCTCAAGGTTGTGCGTGTTGTGGCTTCACAAATGCTTTGCTGCATACCTCGGTTGTAACGAGTGGTTATTTCAGTCAAAGTTGCTCTTCTATCAGCTTGAATCAGTCGGCCCATTCTCCTCTGACCTCTAGCATCAACAAGGCATTTTCGCCCACAGGACTGCCGCATACTGGATGTTTTTCCCTTTTCACACCATTCTTTGTAAACCCTAGAAATGGTTGTGCGTGAAAATCCCAGTAACTGAGCAGATTGTGAAATACTCAGACCGGCCCGTCTGGCACCAACAACCATGCCACTCTCAAAATTGCTTAAATCACCTTTCTTTCCCATTCTGACATTCAGTTTGGAGTTCAGGAGATTGTCTTGACCAGGACCACACCCCTAAATGCATTGAAGCAACTGCCATGTGATTGGTTGATTAGATAATTGCATTAATGAGAAATTGAACAGGTGTTCCTAATAATCCTTTAGGTGAGTGTATAGTCAAAACCTTGACAAAACACATATCGTTGGAAAGGTCTGAGTCTCTAGGCTCCATATTTGGTGACTGTTTTGTGAAAGAAGTGAAATTTGGACAGAAACGGAATAATTTGTTACAGGAGAATGCATAAAAAAATCAATGGAATGTGGGTGACACCCGGTGGCTAAACAAAATATCATAGGAACTTAGATTTTTGTGATATCAACTTCCAATTTGGAACACAACTTGATTTTATAGTAATTTTATAGTAAAAATTATTTTGTATTTTGTGCAAGTCAATGGGTGCCGTCACCTGTCTGGTTACAGACATTCTTCAAAATATCTTCTTTTGTGTTCAACCGAAGAAAGAAATTCATATAGGTTTGGAACAAATTGATTGATTTTTGGTTGAACTATAATGTTATTTTTGTTATTTCTCTTCTAAAGAATGGCCATCCAAATCATACTAAGGAAAGGAGTAAACAGTAGGGATTAACACAGGAATGTTATTTCATAACGTTAGTACAACCACGGAAGATGGACATGCTATAAATCAAGGCAATTTTGAGGAAAGGAACTGAGAAATGGCAAGGGACAGGAGGAGACATGATTAGTCAAATATTCAAAACCCATCCTCAGTAGCGGTGTCTGAATTCAACTCAACTGGCCCACAGACACGTAACCATAGCAACAAGAAGATCTGGATGTTGGAGAATCGTAGCCTCATTTTGACAAATTCTTCCCTCTGTCTCATTCAACTTTTCGCCTAGAAAATGAGTTGGGAGAAATGAGCACAAATAAGCATAGTATGTTTTCCATCCTCTCTCATCTCCATCTCGAGGGGTGACCGTGGAGTCTATAGTGCTCTGTCGTCGGTTTCATTTATGACGCTGCAGTAAAACTCAAACGTCACTGTTGCTCAGTCATGGATAGCTGACATCAACAGCAAATATATTAAGCTTGATTTTAGAAGCTTTCATCAAGAGAAAAAAAGCATCCCCCAGCAACCTAAAAAACGAAATTCTATGTGCAGTAGAAGCCAAATGAGATTACATAAAGGAACTGCATTTGCTCCATTGTTTGCTTTGCACTTTGAAAGCTTCCAGGGCTTTCTGGGTCAAAGGAAAAGGAGGAATGATATATCATGTCATTGGTTGCACCTGCAGGAACTTGCTGTTATTTTGGTGGCAGAAAGCAGGACTGCTTCGGCTTAAGACAATATGAAGAGGAGATTTTATAGAAAATAATTATTTGAGCTCTAAAAAAAAAAAAAGTGTATAATGAAATGTAATATTGTAGTCTCTGTTTTGGTCTGTGTGTTGGGACTCTTAGTTTGAAGTTCTTTCTGTTCTGTTTTGCCTAGTTTCCCTTTTCCTGTTTAGTTTGTTTGCTTGGTTGTCATAGTGATTCATTGTTTCATTGATTCGTCTCTCACCTGTTCCTCATCATCTGTGCATTTAAACCCTAGTTATCTTCTGTTCATGGTCTTGTGTTGAAGTTTTGTGCTGGTGCGTATCTCTGTATGGTTCCTGGTGTTTATTAAATGTAAGTTAATCGTCCTACTGTGTCAAGCCAGCGTGTGACTATATATGAAGATAATTTACCTCAAGATTTACTCACCAGATACATAATTTCTTCATACCATTACAATTAAGTTATCAGAATTGGGGTCAGGTATATATGCAAAAAGAAAAAAAGAAAGATTAAGACATGATATTAATCATTTCAAACACTTTGGCGTCAATGTTTATTTAGTCATAACAGAGAGTAAAAAAGGAAAGAATTGACTAGACAGAATTGACATAAAATGAAAGACAAAAAGTTCCCTTTTAATTTAGCCTTTAAAATACCTTGATTACTTGATATATAATTTTGACCCATCTGTAACTACTATATTAAGAGTATGCATGACATTTATGAAGTTGTTGTAGGTTACAGACAACAGCCAAACATGTCTTACAATATTTATAATGGTGTTTTGAACCCTTCTCTTGAAAAACATTTACATTACAATGTATGCTCATTTTATGTTAATTCTTTGGTGATAAGTGCCATTATGGTTTATGAAAAAGGGCTTACAGTATGGCTCACTGGGATTGTGTGCAATGCCTTCTGTACTTTAAAGTGCAAGTAGCTAAACCTTACTACAACAGAGCAAGATACATGTACATAATACCAAAAATAACTCATGTAGAAAATACTAACTCGCACATCTCATAAAAAGACCATTGTTGCTGTCTAATGTCAAAATATAATGCTGATTACTTTTGAATACAGGGGCATGAGACAGTGGTTTTCATAAACTGCATGTTCAGGAACAGTTTTAGTCTTAAGGCTCAATTCAATCATTGGTGTTCAAGTATAAAAATATGATGCTTCTTGCAAGCAACATGGATGAAGGTTGTGAATCACGAGATGCGAGACAGCAGCCTCACCTTAGTTGCACAGGGCCTAATTCAGGGTTCTTTTGTCATGGAAATAAGGTGAGTCACCCCTTTATCCAATCCCTTGGCTTCCCCTGTGTTGAATTATGGGCAATTTGTAACTTCCATTCTGTCCAGTGAGTCCCCTCATTCCTCTGTCTCCTCTTCATCTGTCCTTTTGGATTTGAGTCGCTGGAAACAGTGGATAGTGGAAGCCAAAAAGAAACTGGCAATAATGGCTACCACTGAAATACAAATTCCAGAAAAAATCACTATAAGATAATCAGTGAGAGTCAGCAATCCCCGACACTCTCGGAAACTGTCCTCAGAAAGCTCAGTGAGTGACACCTGCCGCCCGTCCACTGGAAGAGAGCACTCCATACCCTCTAACCCTGTAAAAGAGACAGACGGAGAGGGGAAAAAATACATTTTTGATATTTTTATTCCACTAAAAAAAAAGCACACTCCAGATAAATTTTTTTTTTTTTTTTTTTTTATGTTATGGCCACATTGTAGCTTTAAAAGTTTGTGTAATAAATTCTACGTTGAATAAAAATACTTATTTCTAAAGTTACTTTTTGTAATGTCTTTCAATGCTTTTCTCATCTAACATGAATGACTTAAAGGGGTGGTTGATTATGATTTCACTTTTCTAACTTTAGTTAGTGTGTAACGTTGCTGTTTGAGCATAAACAACATCTGCAAAGTTACAACGCTCAAAGTTCAAAGAAAAGGGAGATATTTTCTTTTAAAGAAATTGCTTTTGAAGGACTACAACAAATGGCTGGTAGGGACTACAGGACATTCCTCCTGGGTTAGTGACATCACTAACCCTAAAATTTACATAAACCCCGCCCCCGGGAACACGATTTATAGATTATCATGACAGAATATTCTAATCAATGACTAAAAGATAACTACACATAAGCTACATAAATTCATCAATTAACCATTCAGAAATCTCCTGTTGCATTCTACATTCTACATTTTCAGTGCATGTCTGTGTGAGGTAAAAGAACACAAGCAGTTGAAGCTCCACCCTCTGTGCCGGGAGCAGCAGCTCATTTGCATATAAAGGGACGACACAAAAACAGTGCGTTTTTGCTCACCCTCAAAAAGTGACAATTTTAACATGCTATATAAAAATATCTGTGGGGTATTTTGAGCTAAAACTTAATATACACACTCTGGGGACATCAGAGACTTATTTTACATCTTGTGAAAAGGGCATTATACCACCCCTTTAATTTCACAGCCAAAATTGATGTGCGATTAATTAGATTTCAATTTTTAATTGCTTGACAGCCCTAATACATGCACACGCGCGCATGTCTTTCCGTAGACGTAATGATTTTAAACTGTACAAACTGTAAATTATATCCCCTTACACTAACCCTACCCATCACACACAACTTTCTGCATTTTTACATTTTCAAAAAACATCACTCTGTATGATTTATAAGCTGTTTTCCTCATGGGGACAAAAAAGAAATGTCCAAGGATTATGGATATTGCCATGTTTGTGGGGACATTTTGTCCCCATAATGTAGGGTTTACCAGGCCTCCCACAAACGTAAGCTTAGTTTTTTTGTTATTGTGTTATTTTTGTGTTATTGGACTAGGGAGGAAGTTTAGAATTATATACAGTATATTTTCATAGTACACATTACTTAAAATGAATGTCATTTCTCATTATATGACAGCTTCAAAAGAAATGCCTTGGAAAAAAAAGGTACATTGAATCTTTAGGTGAAGAGTCCATGATGGAACATCTAGTTTGGTCTCACATGACGAGTGTTCAGTTTCCGGACTTGTGTGAGTTTCCGAACCAGCTCACATGTCAGGTCACGAATGTCACAAGCATCCTCAGCTGCACAATATCATGCACAAACATTATGGAAGTTTGAACAAAGCACCATGTTTTGTAATTTTTAAAAATCTCAACCATCCATTACATCATATTATGATCGAATGAAATCCAATTTGCACGAAAATGTACAAACATTTCAGGTACACTGTGAAAATTCAGCTTTGCATCACAGGAATAAATTATAGTTAAAAATATATTACATTGAGATTTTAATATTAAATATTATTATATATATTATAAAATATTAATATAACATTTTAATATTTCAAAATATTACTTTTTACAGAATTTTGATCAAATAAATGCAGTCTTAGTGAGAATATATTCTTTAAAAAATATTTAATGAACTTTTGAATGTTGTGTATCGATAATTAAAAGAAAGTTCAGCTGTTTTTAAACTTATTCTTTCATTTTACTGCCCATTTCAGTTTATATTTCCCATTTAAAACCCCATTTCATTTCTCTTTGTTCAGCTCTTTAGTGCCATTTGATGGTCACATATTCAGACAGTGTATCGCTTCAAAGGATAATAAATGAGTAAGTGGACTTCATTAACACGCACACGCACACAAACTCAAGGCTATATATCCAGCTGAACATGTAATAACACATAACAGTATTTCATTTAAGTGCTTTTATGATGGGTAAGCTACACCTAGAACACAAAGTGCTCATATCTGTTTGAGATCAAGTAAAAAACAAACATCTTTATTGAAAACCTAGCCACAACAGAAACTCAAAGGCCTGTGCAAATGATCTAAATAAAAATATCAAAATCTTAATATCATTACTAATGCCACATCTTTGTTCCCACTCAAAAATAGTATACACATGATCTATAGGAAATAAGACTACATAAATATAATGTTACAGAAATAAACATATTATGATATAATCAGTATAAAGAAATATTCCCTACAGTATAGCATGGTGGTATTATTATTTGGAAATGTTTGTATCTAGCAAAAACACGGTTGCAAATATGACTCAGAAAACTCCCATTACATAACGGCATGATAAGAAGTGAGATGGGATGCTTTCCAATCCCCCCCTCCCCCCCTCCCCTCTCTTTATGGGAAACATTTGTGAAATTTTCCTTGTTGGTTTGTATTTGTATTTTCACAGAGGGAGTTTTAATCTCCTTTCAGCCGTGTGATCAGCGGACACCAGATGACAGATTTAAAGCGGAACATCGCCTACGTAATACAGCCACGCTGACAGACAGACACAACAGAGCGGCAGAGCTCCACAGCTCCATCTCTCCTTTAATTGCGTTCGTGCTCAAAGCCCCTTGTGATTCTGTGTAGCTCTTTAGGAGCATATTATTCTTTAGGAGAGAGAGAGAGAGAGAGAAAAAAAATGATTTTTTTAATTAAAAGAAACGCCATTCTCAGTAATATATAACCGTCCATGTCATAATACAATGCCACCGTGTTTGTGCATGTCATTGGCCAAAGTCAGTTGACATCATCATCAAACGTGTGAGGCTGTAAGTGTGGATGAGTCACTCCATCCAGAAGGGGTTTTCCACATGCAGAGGATTCAGTGACCTCAGCCTCCTTTGTTGAGTCTGTCACGTGGCTGTTTGCCCATCTCTAAGAGCTCATCTGACGTTTCATCATGCTAGAGCTTCAGTGTTTTACACTGGAGATCCCCAAAGCGAAAATCACAAATGACTAACACGCACATGCTTTTATCCATTTAGAAAATCCTCACATCGGCCACAAACGCAGTCAGCCGACTAGTGTCGTATTGCCTGCTGTCACCACATATGTGTAAGGCGAGCCATGTTCTTGTGTTCGCAACAATGAACTGAATCAAAGCTTCACCTCTGGTGTGTAATAAAGCTGAATATATGAATCTCATTATCATTAGGTCTCTCCGTTCAGATTACACTGAATTCATTCAATACATTTGATTAGTGTGCTCAAAATCCTAGGCTACATGAGCCTGACAAATTCCATCCTTTTTTGCTATAACTGTGCATGTGTTATCTTGTGGTAAATGCATAACTTGTTCACTTCATTGTGATATTATATTATGTGGTAACCTCTCAGGCTCTGTCTGTTGACCTTTGAGGGTTGTTTAAAGAGTTGTGTGCGCCTGTCACATATGTGGATGTCACTACACACGCTTTGCTTACATTTTGGTGGAAATCTTAGTTCTTGCTCTTGATTATCCACCTGAATATCAAATTACCAGGCAACTGAAAGTGTGCCAGAGGTGTGCTATCATCAGTATCAGATTCAATGTTGGGTTGAATAATGGATGTGACGTGTTCATCCATACCCAAGTGCAAGAATTACAACACTGTAAGGGAGTTTAAACTAGACTATCTAAATTAAAGACTACATTATGGTGGATTCTGATATATTTAATTTTTTTTTCGAATTACAATAAAAAAACGATAGTATTTTTTCCTGCAGTCGAACCCCCCAGCATTTATAGCATTATGTAGATACATAACACCACGGTTATGGGTTTAATTGTCAAGAAATGCATGAACTGATAAAATGTATACTTTGAATGCAATGTCAATTTCAGTAAAAGTGTCTACCAAATGTATGCATATAAATATATAATATCTGGACTGTTTAAAACAACTGGGCACATTTTAATCAATATAGACTTATGTATTCTTGGTTCTTCTCTGCACTTGCTCATCAATACAAAATGTAATTACACAATTTAAATGAACATAAATGGTAAGACAAGATTACTTAAGGATATTGTGTAGACTGTACATTCTTTGAAGAAAAGAACCCTCAAGAAATATTCATTAAATATTTTGTTTGTTTTTAAAGTAATAGTAAACTCAAAGTTAATACCCAAGTCAGTTAACATTGTTAATGACTTGTTAAGAATCTGCAAATGTGTCGTTCATAAAAGATCGTCAATAGACTGCAAACATTTGTGAATGGGTGAAAGGTTATTGTTTACAAATAGAACTGAGTTAATATCATTACTTTGAAAATGAACTGCTTTATTAGTTACAACCATAAAAATGTAAAAACAATATAGTCATATATGATCTAAGACTCTTCAAATCATAAGCTACAGAATTATTCAAATAAATAGTCTGAATATCAAGCAAATCTTTCCCTAAATACGGAGTTTAATCCTATCAGGAAGATTCACATCTATGAGGATAACTATGATTTAAGAAAGTAACATTTCTCAAATGTTTATAATATTTGGTTAAGTTTCCAACAGTATACATTATATAATGTATGTGTGACCAAAACCCAAACAATTTTTTTTTATATTGACATGTTTGTAACATGCAACTTAATGTTACATTAGTCTCTTAAACAGACACAGGGGGAGAAAAGTGACCTGTGCTTCTAAGGGACAGTGAGGACCATGCATTCATATTTGATGTAGCTGTCTTGACCTTAAACTTAGACTAGTGGTAAGTGACCTAATGACCAACGGATAGTGTATACAAGAGGGTACAGTTCCCTCAATTTTTTCCTTTAGTTACCACTCAAATTAACGTCAGCCAAGAGAACAAGACATGAGATCAAAATTAGGGAACATGTTGTGTGGCATATGTTTCATTAATTATGCACAAGAATATTTTGCATATTCTAGTGATCACCTAAAGTGTGTCTCTATCCCAAACAAAATCAGTTCATCCACATGTATGACCTAGTCAGAAAATAGATATTCTCACTTCTCACCCTAAGTGTTATTGACCATTTGAATCTTCCACAGGTGAACCACCACACACTGTGAAGGGTTCAAGTGATTGAAAAGGTTTCTAGTGTTTATTAGAAAAAAAATAATATGACATTATTTCATGCAGATGGATGCAGATCACGAAAGCAAGATTTAAGAAGCTTACCAGTTGGAAGCTTGTGACGATTTTCTAACAGCCACAGGAAGAGTTTGGCAAAGTTGCAATTGCATACCCAGGGGTTCCCTTCCAGGCGTATCATCCGCAAGGAAGGCAACTGGCTCAACACCCCGACGTCCAGGCCAGAGAGGGCATTCCTCTCCAGCTCGAGCTCTCGTAAGGAGGTGAGGCCGAAGAAGGCGTCCTTGCTGATCATATTCAAATACGGATTGTTCCCCAGCCGTAGCTTGATCAGACTACGGGACTCCCCAAAAGTTCCAGAGGGTATCTCAGTCAAGTTGTTGCTCCCCAGGTCTAGATAGACCAGTCTGGAGGATGTACTCAGAGTCCCAGGCTCCAGGCTCGTTAGGGAGTTATTTCTCAGATCCAGGTAGACCAAATCACTGTAGAGAACCAGGAAATCAGAAGGGATCCAGGAAATCCAGTTGTCAGACAGAAGGAGTCTCCGTATGTCCAAAGGGATAGAGTCTGGAAGACGGGTGAGTCCTTGACCTGTGCAGTCCACGGTGTGATGGTCCGGACACAAGCAGCTAGATGGGCAGTTATACCCCCAAGTTAACAAGGTAGAGGATAGCAAGGCAAGGAAAGGCTGAAGCCAATGAACACATGAGAACATTGTCAAGAGGGTGCGAGGTGAGGGGGAGATCGGGGGGGATTAAGTGAGGGAGGTCTGGAGAGGGGTAGAGGAGAGGGGATGGGGTAAAGGGTCAGGGGGCAAGATACTAGGAAAGGGGACAGGGGCGCATCTGAAGATGACAGGAGTCAGGGTTGTCGCGAAGGCATCTTTCCTTGTCTCCTAGATTGCAATCTACCAAGGCTTGAGCAGCAGCAAGTGGCTACAAAGACACGGAGCTCTGTTTTCCAGGAGATCATGTAGCAGGCAGTGTGGGTCGTGTGGCAGCCCGCTGGCTCTGAGCTTGAAAGGGGAGGAGAGACAGCGATCGAGAGAATGTGTGGAAGAGAGAGAGAGAGAGCGATGTGAGGGATTAGCAAAGAGGTAAATAGAGACGAGTGAACTAGAGACTGCGAAGCGCTGGGGGCATGGAGAGGGGAGGGGAATGTGACGACGGAAGGGGAGGTGTAGACCACTCGGTTTACCCACAGTCAGAAGGGAATTCTGGTTCTTTAATTTAAATGTACACTATGTGCTGATCTGTATCTTGGTCCATTCGCTTCTGCTCTTGATTGAGAGACATTTGAACTGTGGTGCCCATAACACATTTGACCCAAAGCTGTGGTTGCAAGTCTTCTTCCATCCTGGATAAACAGCTAATGACTTGTTGGCAACAGTTTAATCACGTTCGGTTTCTTTTTGTTATTGTCCTTTGATTCAGTCTGCGTAGTGTCTTATTTCATATTCTGTCTCCATTGCCATGGTGATGCATGTGACGATTAACATGGGGCTGTGCGCATACAGATTACTGCCCTGAAAGTGAGAGATGGTGTGAATAACTGTGAACCTCAATGGAGAACATCATTGCCTTCTATTGCATGCTACAAATCAGAAATTGCATGCAAACCTTCTGACTTCGTCACAGCTGCAGACTTCAATCACATTTGTTTATATCCGTAATGTAATGGCTGTCCTGAAAATCTCAAAGCTTTCAAAACATCCACATTTTACATGAATCAAGGTGAATACAAAAAGATTTGGACAGTACCTCTTCTCCAGTGCGTTCATGAAAGCGGACATTACTCATCGCTTTTCCAGCTGCTGTTGTTTATTTTTGTCGCTCAGTGTTCTTAATTCATGTTTACTCCTGTGCTGCTGTAAATCTCCAGGCAAACAGAACACATGCTGTGACCACAGACAGCTTTCCTCTTACATCACATGCACTGGAGAATGGCATGGCACAGCCCAATGGAATTACACAATACTCCCATAGGTCATATTGTAACCTTAACCTTTCTGGCAGGCATCAACGGAAAAAAAAAGGACTTGCCTTTGACCTTTTTTATGTGGCACATCTTTGAAAAATATCAACTAGTCTGAAATGTTACTTCCTCCGGTGTCCCTGTAAAAGAAACAAATGTCAGGTTCATTAGTGAAAAGGAAGGTACAGTAGGTTCAGGATATCTTCTCAGTAGGGCATTTGGAAGTGTCAGAAAAGCCGTGCAGATATTCCTTTCACAATTAACGTCTAGCATATGAATAAATTATAAATATCATGAGCAACATACTGTGTGACACAGTTGGCTTTTGGATGGGACACAACAGGAAAGGACATCATGCTACTGTGATCAAAAAAATGTACTCGCATGCAAGACAATAAAATGACGATAAATCTGTGTGCCTTGCTTTGGCAGAGCTGATTCAATCTCATTTTACAGAACCAAACTATCAATCGTCAAGGAGGGTGCATGACCGGGCTTAGTGGAGAAGATCACCCGGCTTGGATTCTCTCACCAGGGTCTTTAAAGAGAAAGATGAGATAATCCAATATACACATTCACACACGCAAAGAAGACTGCATGCCAGCGGCCCCAAAAAGAGCACCTGTCAGCCTCGGCTGAGGACATGGCGACACACTTTTCTTCCAGGTGCATTCTGGGCTCTCACTCCACATGATCCTTACCAACATGCCCAAGAGCAAGATACTATCACCCCCGCTGAACCTTGCAATGTTGAGACAACTGGCCACAAAATAAATAATAGTCTGAGTCAGAAAAAAGCACCAATAGTCACAAAATATGAATGTCTCGGAAAATAGGACACCCACTTGAATGCACATCATTGACGTCCTAACTACAAGGGATCAACGAATCTGGGCCATATCATTAAAGCACTTTCAATCACAACAGCACTGACCAATTCAATTTATGTTGATATAAGTGCACCGTGGTTTATGTAAAATAACATGACCACGTATTTAGTACAGATTACAGGATTACTGGTTTAATATTTTATTGTACTTTTGGTGTGATTTGTTGTGGTGGCTAATTCCATGGGATTAAATAAACACTGTTTTCACTGCAGCCAACAAGGTGATACTACACTTATCAGATGGGCCTGGCACAGTTTGATCATGTTTCAAAGATTGGCCATTGATGCGTCTTTACTTGACCCCTATTTGTCATGACTGCGAGTGCAAGTGTCCGGCCACTTAAAACATTTAGCATCACTAGCATCGCCAAATGGAGTTGAAAAATAAAGATTTCCAGAACACTCCCAATGTCTACCATCGGTTGGATACTATTCACAAATCACCTGCAAAAAAGAATGAACAATTACTAAAAATGGCCAACTATGGTCTGAATTCAGGCTCCACACAGACAGACAAAATCTTTCTAATACTACCACTGAAGAAGCTTAGTCCCTATCTCTCTTTCACTCATACACACATACATACAGAGAGAAAGAGAGAGAGAGCATTGATAGCTCAAACATTTGTTCAGCATCTGGTCATTAAAACAAGATTGGGAAGCACAGGTCTTCAGTTTCACTGGCAGAGCAGGTCAAATGCCATTGGCTTTTGAGGGATGAGTTAAATGCCAGCAGAAAACACTTTCCAAATGAACTGCACGGAAATGAAAAGATATAGGGGGGAAAAAACATGACAAGTTAGTTGCATTTCGAGATATAATAAGATATCTGAGCAACATGCTATATCAGAAGCACATTAATCCAAGAGAAATATGCAGATGGTACTTTGGACAAAAAGCCATCTAACAAAGTTATGAAATAAATACAAAAGCATTAATCCTGGACAGCATGACATCAAACATTCAGATGATATGATCTGATGGAATATTAAACATTTTGTTTGTGATCTCCAGTATTTGTACTGCTAAATATGCCTACAAAATACTTCTCAAAAGCACGTCAACATACCTTGATCTCATTTTGCAGCCTATAGCTCCCTCTGGTGGGCAGGAGAAGAACAAAATCCACAACACAATCACGAATAAATAATTTAGACACAATTACCACACGACTCATGACACTGACCCTTGCTCCATTTTATTGAAGAAAAACATAACGGGTCACAAATGTTCTTTCATAGAAAATAAACCAATAGCAATACTACAAATTTTTCAACTGTAACATCATTCACATGTACAATTTATACAAAATCCAGAGCCTCCTGCTTCACTCACAGTGGTCATGGTGGACAGTACAGTGTGTGTGTGTGTGTGTGTGTGAGCATGTGTATGACAGATTAATACCAATGAAAGTGTATGCATACTATTGTATTGTATGCGTGTACATGGCATAATCCACAGTCATATATTCACAAAGAAATGGATCTTTTATCGAATAGAGGATGAAAAAAAAGAAAAGATATACATGAAGGTATTTTCTAATATATTAACATATGTACATTCTTTTCATACAACCTTTCCAATTCTCTTCTCAAGTTATGGTAATGACATATTTAAAGAACAGAAAAAAACACAATGACAGTCCACTGAGCCTGAAATAAGTTTTTTTTTTAAATTCCCTTTATGAAGTTGATGCCTGGAGCTTCAATGAAAGGATAAAATTCATTCATACACCCAAAAGGAGAATAATAAATGGTTTCGCAATAAGAATGAATGCACTTTACAAAACATTGCACCTTCAGTTTTAGATTTTACATATAGAAGGTTGCCCAACAAAAATACATGAGATTCAGATAATGAACAAGAGTATCTATATATATGTGACAAGTGTTTAGACGTGGAAGACCAGTGAACAAGTTGATAGGAAGCACATTCAATTTAAAAGAGAGGGTGTCAAAGTGTCAACTCAACAACTATTTTGGGTTACAAATGTGCCGAGCTCCGGGAAGAGCAACAGATTAGAAATGTAACTGCTTATTAACCAACACTGTATATACTGAAAACAACAAACAAGCAAGCATGTATTTTTGCTAAGTATTTTACAATAATGATGATTATGTTGTGATGTTTAATGTGTAAAGCATGTCAGATGAAAAATAAATCTGTCCAATGTTCAGTGAAGCCTTTTCACTTACGCCAAAATGACTTTTTGACACAAACATTTTTTGACAGTATGAGAAGAACTTCTCTGTTCTTGTTCTCTGAACTGTTTCATGTGGACAGCAAAACTTCTACGAATAGGGTACAAAACAAGGCCTGGAAATGACCAGGACAGGACAAATCACAATTTTAAGAGGACACAGGGACATTTAAAGTGTTGGAAACCAGCTACTGACTGTCGTTCATGCAAATTTTATGTTAGATAATAGTTTTTCAAACATCTAACAGTTCTTACAACAAAAAAGAATTAGAGCTTCAAATGCTTTAAAGTAACTGGACACCAAACTGTACCCTATTTGTGAAGCGTCAATATGTATAGAGTCGTGGTCAGAATTATTGCCACCCATGGTAAATATGATTAAAGGCTGTGAAAATAAATCTGCATTGTTTATCCTTTTGGTCTGTCATTAAAAAACAAAATAAAATCTAACCTTTCATTCACATAAAACTGAATGGTGGGGTGGTGCCAGTAGAATAAATGGCCACAATTATTGGTATACCTAGAAAATCTTATGAATATAATATATCTGAAGTATATTCTCCTTCATATTTACAATTTGTAGCACACCAGGATGACTAGGAACATAAATTATTATATTTATTATAATATATTGTATATTATATTTAGTATAAATATGAGGAAACTTAAAGGCCAAATTCCATTAATCATCCATCACAATAAGTAAAACCAAAGAATATAGTTCTGATGTGCAGCAAAATATTGTTGAGCTTCACAAAATAGAAAATGGCTGTAAGAAAAAAGCTAAAGCATTGAAAATTCCCATTTCCACCATCAGGTCAATAATTAAGAAGTTCCAATCAGTATCTATACCATATATACCAAGGATCACAGCTGGAGAATAATACTTGAGTCTTGAGGTCAAACAGCACCTAAAAAACCCAATTCGTTAGCCTCATAGCATGATTGCCTAAGTCCTTTCTTTTTAAATATTACTTAGGCAGTTATGCTATGAGGCTAACGACATGTTGTTTGGGAGGGTTTCAAGAAAAATCCTCTGCTCTCATCCAAATGCAAACTCCATCACACTCAGTTGTCAGACACGACTGAGTGTGTCTGACAACTGACCCACAAGATGGGTTTGGTGCAAACAGGGATAAAAAAAATCACCCCATGCCCGAGGTTAAATATACAGCTGGATATTCAATGCTGTGGGCCTATTTTTTTGCTGGAGGTCCTGGACGTCTTGTTCAGATACATGGCATCATGGATTCTATCAATTACTGGACCAACAGATAAAAAAATTAAAACCTGATGGCCTCTGTTAGAAATCTTATAATGGGCCGGGGTTGGATCTTCCATCAGGACAATGATTCAAAACAAACATCAAAATCAACTCAAAAAGGTTCTGCCATGGCCATCGCAGTCCCCTGACCTGAATCCTACAATAAACTGAAGAGAACAGTGTAATGTATCAAAATAGACTTGGGAATTTTAAGGATCTGGAGCAGAGATGGGCAACATTTTGTCCTGGAGTGTCGCTGTCCTGCAGAGTTTAGCTCCAACCCTAATCAAACACACCTGAGCAAGCTAATCAATGTCTTCAGGATTACTAAGGCTAAAGGCAGGCGAGTTTATATCAGGGTTGGAGCTAAACTCTGCAGGACAGCGGCACTCCAGGATTGACGTTGCCTATCCTGACCTGGCTCTCCAGGACCTGGACTGGGCCTGGAGGAATAGTCTCTGATCTCTTGTTAGGTGTTCTCCAAACTCATCAGGTATTATAGGTGAAAACTCAGAGCTGTTATATTGGCAAAAGGAGGTTGCTAAAAGTATTGAATAAAAAGCTGCCCTTAATTGTGGCCAGTGTGTATTAGAGAAAAACATTTATTTCATAATGAGAATTTCCTCCATTTTAAAAAGTTTTCTTTCGATTTTTGTGATTTAAAAAAAATAAAAGGTCAAAAGGATTAACAATGTAGATTATTTGTCAAGGGTGCCAATAATTCTGACCTCGACTGAATAAATACGCTATTTATACACAAATAATGATGTGTGTATGTACTGTATGCATATACATAAATATAAGAAACAATCTAAATATCAACAGGAAAATGTAGCGGTAAAAAACTTTTTTCATAACATGAAATCTGAAAAAAAAAAAAAAAAAAAAAAAAAAAAAAAAAAAACACACCAAGTGACAGATATAATTGGGACAGAAAATAAAGATTTAAATTCAGCCTGCACTTCTATTCAATTCTGTTGGCAGGCTCTGTGAGGAAATCAGCAATTGAAGTGCCTCCGATATGTTACAAAAACTTCTGCAGTACAACAAACACTGGCGCATGATTATATGGTTAAGTGGAAAGTAATGGTGTTATAAAGTATAAAACAAATAAATAAAACTCATGAAGAAAATAAAAAAATATTCATCACATGACTTTAAAAAAACGATATCACACTGAACCAGTATTGGTTGCTTTGTCTACTATTCACATAGTTGAATTTCTATAATAGTCCTCATATTGGCAAGTGCTGCCAGCTCAAGATCCATCTCATGGATAATTCCTCATCATACATGAGTATTACACATGTATAATGGTTTCTCCTTTTTTCTTGCTATTAGTCCATAGTCTATTTTAGATTGACAACCAGACAACATATCATAGCTGGTGAATATGGATGAGAACCAAACCATATCAAAGAGTAAAGGGTAATATACTGTATATATGATCGAAATCTAATTAGATTGCAGATTTACCCACAGAACTAACAGCCAAAATAAACTTCATAAAATAAGATGTGATAGTGGCTACATTTACATGCATAAACAACCTTTTCTTCCCTTTTATTCTGCATATGGAAACATTCTGATTAAAGTTATCCCCAATATGACAGTATCATGATAAAGATGACTGCATGAGATTCTTATAAAGAACTGTCTATTCTTCTAATTCTATTTGAATTTTAATAGTATAATGGGTGCACTTTATAAAATATATAAAAGTTGAGCTGCTTAGGTTAAGGTGACTATGCCAGAACTTTACATACACAAGTAGGCTATTGTTTTTTTTGGGATACACGTCACAACAGGGAAGAAAAGACTATCGCAACTTCCATTTCATGCTGACTTTAAACGCCTATGAAATAACAGATATACTAACATTTAAAAAGACATGAGGCTTTTATGTGGCTTATTTGAAATACTGCAAAGTCACAGATAACACAGGAACATAAACTTGCACGTAAATGCAGCCAGAATTACATTTATGGATAGCTTTGGCCATTGGAAAGACTTCAGCTTGCCTTCAGTGTGCTGGTGCTGTATTGAGACCATAGAGGTCTTGTGGTGATTTGTTCTTGGTCATCCCCAGAGAAAGTGACTACTGCTGGGCTCTGGACACAGGGCTTGCTGAAGTGGGGCGTCTTTCTGCGAGGAGGTCCACAGGGGTCTGGTGTGCACAGGCTGGTCCCGTCCTCCACTCCTAAGAATCAAACCTCCACTGACTGTATCTGGTTCATTTGGGCGCGCATCATCTGCACACTGTTGAGAATCTTCTTCTGGTGGCCGGCTAGTATGACTCCGACCTTCAGAATATCTCTGCGAAGACAGAAAGAGGGCGTAAGAGACATAAACTGCATAATGTCATCATAAGCAGATAAGGCTATCAATCAAATTTACAGTAATACTGTAGGTTTCCGGTGGCTACAACATCTGGTCCTGTAACTTAGTAAAGAAAATGATCCATATGAATCCAGTAAGCTTTATGGAAGATAGTAAAACATACTCCATAGTCATTTGAGACACTGCTTCAAAGGTAGTGAGGTCTTCATTTGCAAAGTTCTCCTTGTACTGGCCCATTTTAATGGCGTCCAGCCATTCATCTACTGTGCTGAAGCTGGAGAAGTCTGGTGTGCTGCGGTCCAGCAGAGGTAGATGTACGCTGTAAAACACAAACAGATTCAACATCACTAGGATAGGAACATGTATAACGTGTATTTAAAAAAGTGTGAAAGTGCTAAATTAGAAATCAAATATCTCAGACCATTTGACCTAGTTGAAGGAATTAAAAATGACACACTACAATTCAGAATTCATAATAACATTTACTACCGTTCCAAAATTCGGAGTCTGTAAGATTTTGTAATGTTTTTGAAAGAAATCTCCTCTGTTCACCAAGGCTGTATTTATTTGATTAAAAAATACAGTTAAAAACAGAATTATTGAGAAATATTAGTTTAATTTAAAAGAACGGTTTTCTATCTTAATATATTTTAAAATGTAATTTATTCCTGTGATGGAAAGCATCATTACTCCAGTCTTCAGTGTCACATGATCCTTCAAAAATCATTCTAATATGCTTATCCGGTGCTCAAGAAACATTTATTATTATGTTAGAAACAGTTGTGCTGCTTAATATTTTTTGTGGATTCGTGTATTGTAGTAAATATATGCAGTCAGTTCTTTCAGTATCGCAACTTGACATGTCTAAAACGTACACAAGCTATAAAAAGCTCTAAACAAGCTCTTTGCTGTTGAACTGTACACATACTATACACTGAATTCTGAAAAGTCTTGCTCTGTAATGTGTTTTTTTTTAATACATTTGTTAATCATATGGACCCCTTATATCATTGGGTTATTAGGTGTCCTTTTGGAGTCTCCAAGTGTTTCTCTTTCTTTCTTTTTTTTTTTTTAAGACACCTACATTTACCTTAAAAAAAGCTTGCAGAAAATACAGTTTTGTGAGAATCATCCTTCAATCCTTCAATCATCCTTCAATACTTTGCTGGATATAGCAAATGATGACAAAATAAACACGTTAAACATGATACCCTTTTGATTACAAATTAAACATTTGAATCTATTGACAGCCCTAGTCTAAACTTAACTTTAAATTAATTTAATAAATAGAAAATAAACTTATATAAACATAAGTTTATAAACTTAGATATAAAATATACAAAAGCATCTCTTTAAGATGCAAATGAGGCAAAAATTACTTAAAAATCCAGGAATTTAAAACTAGATGGTGATTTTTCTGAATTCTAATTATAAAGTTCAGACTAATGCCAGTGCTAAGAATACTGAATTGAATTCAATGCTCAGTGATTGCTGACCCCTTCAAGCCTGCGTTGACCCAAAATAAAATCTCATACCCTGAAGAGAGAGGGGTGGTAGCCTTCAGGCTGCCAGGATTACGAATCATCTTATCCAGAGTGTTTACGATCTGACTGAATTTCGGACGGTTGTTTCTTTCCTTTTGCCAGCAGTCCAACATTAGTTGGTGCAATGCATTTGGACAGTCCATCGGAGGAGGTAACCTATAATCCTGCTCGATTGCATTTATTACCTGGGGGGATGGGAGAAGAAATGACTGATTAAAGAACACATCAGAAACCTCATAAAATCATACTAAACTAAACATGTTCTTGAATGCACTTGCAGATATTGTTTCATGACATCATTTGTCCACTAGGTGACATCCTTATCCAGCTCTTTATGAATGTACAGTAGCTTGATGAGCAATCATCAATATGACCATGTAATCATATAAGAATTGATTCCATACATCTTGATTGCTCATGTCCCAGTACGGTCGCTCTCCATAGGACATGACCTCCCACATTACGATCCCATAGCTCCACACATCACTTGAGGACGTGAACTTCCTGTATTGAATGGCCTCGGGAGCAGTCCATCGTATTGGAATTTTCCCTCCCTGTGTGGACACTGAATTTAGTTAGGTACTGAACACATAATGCATTAGCATGAAATATTAAGTCATATGACCCACTGAACACACACTCACCAGGGCACTTGTGTATGTAGGATCTGACGTGTCATCTTCCAGAAAGCGAGAAAGCCCAAAGTCAGATACTTTGCAGACTAGATTGCTGTTAACCAGTATGTTGCGGGCAGCCAGATCGCGATGTACGTAGTTCATGTCACAGAGGTATGTCATGCCAGCTGCAATGCCACGCAACATGCCGACCAACTGAATGACAGTGAACTGGCCATCATTTTGCTAAGAGGACATACAGAGAATACAAAAGTATATCAAATATATTAAAATACTAAGGAAGTGTATAAGGATACACATATATTTCTTCTGTACATTAAGAAAGGAAGGCATTTCTAGCATTATAAAATCAGTCTTTCTAGCAAAACATCTTTGTTCTGTGAGCTTGTGTCACAATCTTGTGGAAAAACATCTGAAACTTAGTCCAGCTGTGCCTCTATGCAAACACATCTGGGTCCTGCCCAATGGAATCCTGGGTCAGCTAAAATCAGCAAAAGGACAAACGCCGTCACACACTGTGAGATAAAAAGAGCTGAACTGAATAGATTTTTGGAAAATGTAGCCAAAAATATTAGTACATTTTTTTCGAATATTCCCTTTCATGCAATGTGTAATGCAGCTACCTGCAAAGTTCTAAAGACGAAAGAGCACGCGATAAAGTTATTGTTTCTCAAAAGAAAGAATCAGGAATTAGAATCCCACTTCCGTGACGGCTTCACGTCACATTTGGCCTAATGCCCACCTATGTTCTACGTTGTCCATCCGCGAACAACTTGACCCGCTCTCAAACACTGTAGCTGGTTCTTGTTGTGTATGTCGAGAAGATGCTGTTTTCTGCTCTGAAAAAGCAAATTCTCTTTGTAAACACTTCTAAAGGATGAGGATGTGAAGAGTCTGATTAAAATTACCACAGCGATACAACAGAAGTATAACCTTTTGAGAAATGCTTCTCAAATCTCCTTGAAGTCTAAATGAGGTTTTCAAAATGCTCCATGTCCATTAAATATGGGACAGTACCCACTTTTTCAGTAAGTATGATTATTTATTGATGTATATATTTTCTACTGGGTGTTCTTCTAGCTTTTACATACAAAACTTAAGTGCACTTTTAGGGTACGTTTACACGACAATGGAGAAGTTTTTCCTTTGAGTTTTCCGCCAAAAAATGCTGTATTCTGCTGCCAGGCCGTTAGATGGTGATGAAACACTATAGACTGAACATGTAATACGCATGTGCATGACGTCATTATCTTCAGAGATTCGCATTTTTTTGCTGTTTACACTGTTTTCAAAAACTTGTACTTTGAACCCCGTTTTCAAAAGTTTGCGTTTTCAGGCATCCAAAACGCCGTTGTCGTGTAAATATACGGTCAAAACGCACAAAAAGTTGTACATATTTTGGTTGAAAACAGTGTCGTGAAGACTTACCCGAAGGAAGGAGTCCAGTGATCCGTTCTCCATGAATTCAGTGATGATCATTACTGGAGTGCTCTTGGTCACCACTCCCTCCAGGTGGATGATGTTGGGATGGTCAAACTGCCCCATGATGCTGGCTTCGCTCAGGAAGTCCCGCCGCTGCTTCTCAGTGTAGCCTGATTTCAGAGTCTTGATGGCCACCAAAATCTCCCTCTTCCCAGGAAGCCTGAGATTACCGCTACACACCTCTCCAAACTCACCTAGACAGTTAACCCATATATAGACCAGTTGATTAAACCTCAGGAAATTTAACATAAAATTCAATTAGATGAATATAATTAAATTAGCAGCCTGGTTTACTAAAACTTTGTTGCTCCTTTAACAATAATTAAAGGTGCGAACACATTAAGAGCTCCAGGCTTTTTGCCAGATTGTAGCTGCTTTCTAATTAATGGTTGATTTGCTTATATGCATTCGACTAACTAGATGAGATGCAAAGATGTTGGTTAGACTGCAAATCAGCACTCTATGCAATTCAGGCATATTAAAATATTCCTAATTGATGTGAACAGTAACATTCACCTGCACCAATGACTTGCTCGATTTTCACACAGGTCACGTCTATTTCTTTGGCAAACTCGCGCACTGCTTCATTGGGATCCTCATATGTGAAAGGATCAATGTAGATCTTCATTCCTGGAGACACTTAGAAAGAGAAACAGGAGCTGCAGCAGCAGATGCAACAGAAATATATGGCCTATATTGTAATAATTATATTTCAATGATTTTTGATAGATGGGGTGGGACAAACATAATATGGCTAAATAGCAACATTTCTACTTTAAAATCAGATCACCAAAATGTCAACAGAAATGTAAAAATTGTTTCTTATTTTAGTGTAATTACAACCCTATATTTATATATTATATTATTATTATATTATATCCTATTATATTATATTATATTATATTATGTGCATGTTTTCACAGTCACAAAATTGTAAATATACAGTACTGTGCAAAAGTCTTAGGCATGTTAATACCCCCCCCCCCCCCCCCCCCGATACAAATATCAGTTTACATTTCCAAACATTCTTTTTGCCATTAATTGTAATAATCCAGTGAGATGTCTGTATGCACAAGGAATCTGACAACAGCCAGGATGATCTGATCTCACCATCATCGAGTATGTCTGTGATTACATGAAGAAACAGAAAAAAACTGAAACAGACTAAATCCAGAAGAACTGCGGGAACGTCTCCAAGATGCTTGAAGAAACCTTCCTGCAAAGCTACAGTATTGTGAAAAGTACTAGCACTAAAATGCTGTAAAGTGAGAATGCTTTCAAAAATAAAATCACAAATTGAATTTATTTATGATTTAACTTCTATTAACTAATTCAAATCAATGTATGGTGTAACGACCATTTGCGTTTAAAATGGCTTTTGTCCAGGTACACTTGCACATTGTTTTTCAGGTAGCTTTGCAGGAAGGTTTCTTCAAGCATCTCGGAGACGTTCCCGCAGTTCTTCTGGATTTAGTCTGTCTCTATACCTCTATACTATAATAGGTAATAACATGCCTAAGACTTTTGCACAGTACTGTACATTTTAGAATATTTATTTTAAAATAAAATACTTTTTTCCCACTGCTGTAACCTGTTTTGTTCCATATCTCAAGAATCATTAATGTATAGTTAAATTATTAAATTAAATGTGATAATATTATAATAAACATCAATACAACATGACACTGGCTCACATGGCGAACAAGCTAAACAATAAAGTGGGAGCATGCAAGCACTTCTAGGAGAGGACATAAAGCACAAATGAATTATGGTTTCTGCATGTATATGCTGAGTCAACTATAGCTTAAGTGCACATTTTTACCATCACCATATGGACCCATTCCAATACACTGCAGTTCATAAAGTGGCATTATGTGGTAAAGATCAAATTGTAAGTAAAGTTGTGCTGTGGTTTCAGTGTTTATGTGTGCTGTGCAGGCAGTCTGCTGTTTTCATTTAATGATCTGAGTCTTGTTTAAAAAAAAAAAAAAAAAAAATCAAGTAAATATTATGAGCACAAATGAAATATTCCATATATGTCTGAATGGTTTACTCACTGTGGCCGCTGGTGTAATGCTGAATCTTGTCAGTGAATTCAGACTCTGTCCTGTCACTGCCTCTCCTGATGAGAAGAGGAAGTCAGAAGAAAAACTTTCAAGCACTTTGAAGCTCTTTCTCAGTTTATAAGAGAGAGAGGAAATAAAACATCTGTTCAGTTTTAATTGATTCCAGATCACGATATTTAGATAGTTTTATTTAACGCCATGTCAGCATCTAAGGGTATTTTCACGGCAAATTACAAAATTCAATTACAAAAATACAAATATCATATAAATACAATAAAACCAAGCAAACACAAGAAGTCATATTATATATATTTTTTCTTTTATTAACATATGATTAAAAAAATCCCAAAGCTTTTCAGCCATAATAAATAAGTCCTTAAGTGAAATAACTTCATAAAAGAGCATTCTACTTGTATTATATCCAGATCATGATTACCAACAGACTCACCGATTACAGACGATAATAAGCACAACCACAGCGATGAGAAAAACAACACCAGCAGCAGCAGAGCCGATAATGAGGGGCAGTTTCTCCCGCAGGCTGGAGTTATACTCGTCTTCAGATGTACACACGGCAGACACAAAATCAGATCAGTTAGGAAGAGTTTTCAATCACTGTTTTATTTTTAAATAAAACAGACCTGCAGGAAACATTATAATTTCTCATTCTTTAACCAAGTCAAGTCAAGTCAAGTATATTTGTATAGCGCTTTTCACAATACAGATTGTATCAAAGCAGCTTCACAGTATTAAATTAAAATAATACAACAAGGTTTGTTTCAAGCGGAATTTATTGATTGATAAAATCAAATTAAATATCCCCAGAATATCCCCAACTGAGCAAGCCAAAGGCAACCAAGTACAAATGTGGTTTTCCCACATTTTAAATATGAACATTAACATTTGAAATGTAGGGGTATTCATCTAAATGTTGGCAAAGAATCAAGATACACATACAAAATATTTGGGCTCTGTAAGATTAAAAAAAAAAAAAAAAAAAAACCTAAACTCACCAAGGCTGCATTTATTTGATAAAAAAATTCTGCAAAAACTGATATTTTGAAATAATATAACAAAACAGAAACTTTTCTATTTTAAAACGTAATTTTCAGCATCATTACTCCAGTCTTCAGTGTCACATGGTCCTACAGAAAACATACTAATATGCTGATTTGCTGCTCATGAAACTTTTCGTATTATTAATGTTGAAAACAGATGTGCTGCTTAATATAGTTGAGGAAAATGTGATACAATTTGAAATTGAATTTTTTTTTTTTTAAACCTCTTACTGAGCCCAACCTTGCAATGGTAGTGTATATTTTTGCTGCCACGTTTTATATCACAGTGTTGTTGAATTCTTGATTCTGATTGGCTGACAAACATTCTTAAAGGTGCAGCATGCAATCTCCCAGAATTGTTGTTGAACACTGTTGATATTTGAAATCAACCCAAACAAACCCAGCCCCTCTCTTCATTGCTCCGCCTCCAAAATTCACGAACACTTTACAGCCCGCATCATAACCCTTCATTTTCCAGTGATATCCCACTGAGATTGTCTCTTTTGTATGGTCTCTCATCTCTCTTTCAACAGTCTTTTCTTCAAATCTCCCTGTTGCTCACTCTCTCTCCTCATACTCCCATTAATACTGATTGGCAACAAGGTCTGACAACTTTACAACAGCATTTTTGAAAAATAGCTTACTGCACCTTTAAGCTGTTAAATCATCTTCAACGATCGTCCTGGCGCCAGCTCTGGACATGCCACAGAATCTTCTAATGCCCATGAAACAAATAAACGTGTTCCCAAGTAGAAAAGTGCTCCCTGCTGTCAAATGTTTCCATTTTCGTCAGATTAGTATTGGAAATAAACAGCATGCTGCTACGGCTTGGCCACTGGCTCATGATTCTGGCTTTGCCATTGGGACATGGATCAAAAATTGTCCTCCAACTGACTACGGTTAATGTCATTTCAGAGACAGGAAAGCAGTATTTGCCAGACTGTGGCAGCTTATTAACTACTGACAATTTTCATTGACTTGAACATAAATAATTAGACTACTATTTAGGAAAGTAAAACAGCAAAATAGTTTAGTTTCAAAAGCCTGTTAAAGTCCAATACCTTCAGTCATTGTTTGGAAGAACATCTTCCCACTGTAGCGTCCAAAGCCCGCCACTGTTCGGGCCCGTACCTGGAACACGTAGATGGTCCCCTGCTTCAGGCCACGGATAACTGCTGTATTAGTCTGACTCCGCAGCAGAGAGGAGTTCGACTCAGCCGTATACTAGATTTAGACCAAAGATCAGAGATCATCATAAAATAAAAGCCATACAGACACCTACATTAACATTTAGAATTATAAAATGGTGCATATTTTTGCAGAAAGTCAATAGATCTAACAATATAAATGAACTAAACTAATTTAAGCTTGTACAAGAACAGAACAAATACATCCTCAAGTAATTGTTTATTGCTTTAAAGTTCACCTCAGTTTAAGTTCATTGAATGTTTTATTTTTTGAGAGAAGAGGATCATGTTCAGTATTACCTTCTCGTAATATTGAAGCTCATAGTCCAGAATGACCCCATTGGGCTGGTCTGGCTGGGACCAGGACAATGTGATACTGTCCACAGCTCGGCTGACCTGATGCATAATTGACACAGCAGATGGAGCTGTAGAGAGGATGATGAAACAAAGGAAACAAATGAGAAATATATATAGCTGGATACATAAAGTGTAGGAGTTCATCTGAAAATCTTTTCATGAAAAATGAGCTCATAATAAAGAGTGGTTCTCAATCCTGACAGCGTTTCGATCACCACACAAGATTGCAGCCAAACCAAGGACACTCTCTAACTTTAATGACTTTCATTAAGAACATTAAAATTGATACACTCTATGATTTTTAAAAGATCATTAAGAAAATTGCTTAGATTTTCATGATTCATTTTCATGAACGATTATGTTCGATATGTTTATACAATATGTTTGAGGTCAGCAAGATTTTTTATTTTATATTTTTTAAAATAAATAAATACTTTTATTTAGCAAGGACGCATTCTAACGTTCAAAAGTGACAGTAAATATGAAATGTTACAAAAAAATTCAACTTAAAATAAATGCTGTTTTTACTTTCTATTCAAAATGCTTAAAAAATAAAATCAGTTTCCTCAGATACATTAAGCAGCATCTGTTTTCAACATTGATAATAATAAGAAATGTTCCTTGAGCAGCAAATCAGCATATTAGAATGATTTCTGAAGGATCATGTGACACTGAAGACTGTAATGATGCTGAAAATTCAGCTTTGCCAACACAGGAATAAATTACATTTAAAAATTCTGTACATTAAAATAGAAAAGTTAAATTGTACTTCAAAATGTAAAATATTTTAAATTGTAATAATATTTCACAATTGTACTGTTTTTACTGTATTTTTGAATCAAATAAATGCAGCCTTGGTGAGACTCCTTAAAAAAAATAATAATTTAAAGATCAATTCAACCCTACATCTTTGAATGGTTGTGTATATCTTCTCAACAGAACCCCTGGAGTTCACTATTTTTGAACAGCATTTCTCCCTAAGCACAACACCATTTCCAACAAAGATCAGCAATACTGTCTATAGTTCTGGAGCTAGAGCTCACATGCTAACTGGCCTCTGCGTAGCACTCACAGTTCCCTGGCACCCGTGCCGTTTTGGATATAGAGGAGCCATTATATCAACTGCAGCTTCAGACTGACTACTAACTGGAAAGAAAGACTCTGGAAGCCCATGTAACACTTCATTATCATTTACAAGCCTTAAGAAGCAAAAAGACAAGCGTGAAAGCTGGCAAACACTATGGCTGTTGATAAAACTGCACTCATGGTTTAAAGATCAAACAAATCCCAGTGCCTTAAAGCCAAGCGATGCCTTCTACATGAAGTTTGCTCCTGGCATGCTTGCTTGGGTGTGTAGGGAGGAAAATTAGTTTGTTTATATGCCAAATACTTATTCCCAAGACTTGCGTGATAAAATATAATAGGTAAGACAATATCTCAGCGTTTTTAGACCATTGATTTGAATCATTTTCAAAATAAATTGGTCAAATAAATCACACTGATACTCTTTCACATGTGCCATCTCTGGATAATGATTGCTGTTGAGCCCAAAGAAAGATGTTTTATACGTTGTATTTATAGTTGGCATAAAGTTGATGGTTGATTACTCTGAGAGTTCGAGGCCTCAGGTTGTTATGCGCTGCGTTCTCTGTTGCCGATCAGAGCTCAGGAATATTAAGCTCACAATGTTGTGTAAAAAATATGTCTCGTGCTATTTAGTTTCTCTGTAAACTTCGATCCTGAGCTTTGATGAAGTGTTTTTCCATGCGCTGGTTTCGATGGGCAGAACAGGCTCTGTGTCTTGATTTACTGCGCTGAATGGTGGGATGGTGTGTGAGGAGGATGGGATTGTTGAGAAGTTGAGCATGCCGTTGTGTATTTTGGAGAGATTCATCTAAACAACACTAGGAAAGAAAGATGTGATTAGACTAGCACTCTAAATAGGAAGACGAACCATTTCAAACAATCACAAAATTCAATTCCTCAGACGCATGTAACTTTTTCACCCCCATAATTTGTAAATAAGCTGATGACAGGACTGCAATTTGGGTCATTATTAAAGACAAGCCAGTCAAATTGTCATCATTTACTCACCCTCACATATTTTGAAACCAGCATGACTTTCTTCAGTGAAATAAATTAAAAAAGAAAATTTAGTGGATTGTTCAAGCTGCTCATTATCATACAAAGAAAGTGAATGGTGACCACATAATCCTTCAGAAATCATTGTAATATGCTGATTTGCTCCTCAAAAAACATTTGGTAACACTTCACAATAAGATTTCATTAGTTAAAAAGTTGTTAATGGACTTTGAACTAACATGAACAACAAACAATGACATTAACAAATGAGACATTATTGTAAAAAGTTACCAAACATTTCTTATTATTATGACTGTTGAAAACAGTCATGCTGCTTAATATTTATTTTTTATTTTTTAGGAATCTTTGATTAGTAGAAAGTTAAAAATAACAGAATTTTCTTGAAATACAATTATTTGTAACAATTTAAAAGTCTTTCCTCACTTTTGATCACTTTAATGCAACCTTGCTGAATAAAAGTATTAATTTCTTTAAAAACATTTTCTTTACCGACCCTAACCTTTAGAACAGTAATAAATATAAAACTCCTTGGACCACAATGACAACAACAACAACAAAAATGCTATTATCCTTTAAATCTTGTTTTTTCCAAGCACCCATGGTTTATTTAACGCTCTACAATATTTCAAAGGAAATGCAGTTTCTAAAGTTGAAGAAACCCAGAGCGTCTGGAGAGAATCCCCCACAGGTATGTGGCTATAAAATAGAGCAAGTCATAATATATGAAAATAAGTTCTCTCGTTTTGATGAGGTGATCGGTTTTCCAAAGAGTCTGCAGTAAGTGGTACTTCATCATTCCGCTGCTCTCTTTGACTGCAATTTATGAGAAATACTAGTACTCTCTCAGTGAAAAACATAAATTCATATGTCCTTGCGGTATTCTGGAGGAGAATAAGAGGAACCGATTACGAGCATTTCCATCTGAAATGGATCTCAGAATCATTATTTCTTCCACAAGAATTTCCACTGTGGCAACTGACAAAGTCATTTACTTGTTGATCGCAGCTTAAAACAATGTAGACTTGAACACATTAATGGGAATACCTACAAGCCAAATGTTTCCAAAATGGAGGTTCTTATGGTATCAAGAAACATATATATATATTCTTGAAATTCCTTCCCTTAGGGTTAAATATCTAAAAGAAAAAAAAAGAAAAAAAAAAGAAATAGAAATAATAATAATTTCCTTTTACTGTTTTATTTATTTTTAGTACACTTCCTAACTTGATTCACATTTCATGCATTTTATAAAAACCATTAGCTTGTACTGTAAGTTTGTCTGAGAAACATTATTAATAAATCCCTGAGCGTGAGAGGACGTTTATAGTTCCTGAGTGCTGTGTAAACCCGTGGCTGTTGAGCTCACGCTTAGGCTCTGGTTGAGCAGCCGGTCCTGGCATTGTCCCCTCTCTCTGTGTTTTGGGGACGCGGGTGGTGTGAGGTGGATTTTTGTCTTTTAATGGCAGCAGTGAAGCAGTAATGTGGACTGACAGGCACACCGGTGGAGCCCCAGCCTCCAGTGATAGGGCCAGCGAGTTCACTGCAGCACAGCCGGGGGCACGGCTCTCATTAAAATGCTCTATTAAACACTATTATGTTGCTTTTGAACTGGCTCTTTTTGACTGACAATTAAAATCCCTGTACAGAGCAAAATGATGAGTGTTGTGGACTAGCTTTCAGTCCTCTGATAAAATTGAAGGAACATGAGAAACCTGATCAGGTGAAGATAAAAAGATGCAAACACATCAGTTTCATGATGAAGTCCTCTAATACTCAAAGCAGAAGGGAAAAACAAAAAACTGGGCAACATGAATAGTGAGACTCACAGAGACACTAGTGTGTGACTACAGTCTGGTGATGTGCAATACAACATATTTACAAAATCAGCAGGGATCTAGAGATGACACTAGACAAATGTAGATCAAAAGATAATTTTGGATCAATAGTTCAGGGATTTTCAAATTTGTATCTGAGGACCCTCAGGGGGTTGATAGAGGGGTTTGATAGGGGTCAGTAGAAAGATTAAAAAAATATATATATAAAAATGTAAAAAAGATAAAATACAAATAAATAAATTATAAATTATATATATATATATATATATATATATATATATATATATTATATTTATATTTATATTTATATATATATATGAAAAATAAACATTTACCAAAATTTGACAAGTTTAGTTTGACAAAATTTGAAATATATTATATGGAATATAATAATATAATATATCATATATTTTCCAGATAATATTTTGCACATATTTATACAAATACAGTACAGGCCAAAAGTTTGGAAACATTACTATTTTTAATGTTTTTGAAAGAAGTTTCTTCTGCTCACCAAGCCTGCATTTATTTGACCAAAAATACAGAAAAAAAAATGTAATATTGTGATGTATTATTACAATTTAAAATAATTGGTTTTCAATTTGTTATACTTTAAATTATCATTTATTTCTGTGATGCAAAGCTGAATTTTCAGGATCATTACTCCAGTCTATGCTATCATTATCATTACTCTATGCAAACATGATCCTTTAGAAATCATTCTAATATGATGATTCATTATCAGTTGGAAAAGTTGGAAACAGTTCTGCTGCTTAATATTTTTTCATAACCTGTGATACTTTTTTAGGATACTTTGAGTAATAAAAAGTAAAAAAATAAAAATAAAAGAGAAGCAGCAAATGTTTTAAAAATAGAAATCTTTTGTAACAACAATATACACTACTGGTCAGTAATATGGGGTCAGTAATTTGTTTCTTTCTTTTTTTGAAATAAATCCATACTTTTATTCAGCAAGGATGTGTTAAATTGATAAAAAGTGATAGTGACAATTTTTTTTTTTTTTTTTTTATAAATGCAGTTCAGTTTTTAACCTTTTATTCATCAAATATATTAGGCAGCAAAACTGTTTCCAGCACTCATAATAAATCTGAATATAGAATGATTTCTAAAGGATCATGTGATAGACTGGATGTCACATGTGACACTGAAGACTGGAGTAATGATCCTGAAAATTCAGCTTTGCATCACAGAAATAAATGATAATTCAAAGTATAATAAATTGAAAACCAATTATTTTAAATTGTAATAATATATCACAATATCAATAAAAGTCTTTTTGATCAAATAAACTTCTTTCAAAAACATTAAAAATAGTAATGTTTCCAAACGTTTGGCCTGTACTACAGTACACATTATATAGTATGCATTATATATTATATATATATATATATATATTCAATATTTTAGAATATATGTATATTTATATACACATCTGATATATGCATATTTTTTTATTAATTTTAATAACATATTTTACAAATATATATAATATATAGTGTAATAAAATAGCAATAATTATATTATTATTTATTAAATATATTGTTTTAAACATTTATAATAGTTATTAATAATATAAATATGTCTTTGCACATTTAAATATTTAGCTACTTTAATATTTACTTTTACTACTACTATTATTACTGTTATTTTACAAAAAACAATTGGAGGTCGATGGCATCAAAACATTTAAAAACCCCTGAACCAGTCAACCTTACTATTCAGATTCAGTTAAGTCTTGTCTGACCCATTCCTGCTACATAGTCTGTCTACTATTGCTTTCCTGTAGCTCAAACAGTGCCACGCTTGCAACGCCAATGTCATGGGTTCGATTCCCAGGGAAAGCAAGAACTGACAAGAATGTAAATGTGTACCTTGAAGTCGCTTTGGATAAAAGCGTCTGCCAAAAGTGTAAATGTAAATGTACTAAAGCTGCTGCCTGCCACTGCTCAGTGTATTTTATCCATAACAAATTTCCAAAAAAGCAAAATAGTAGGAAAAAAAGCTAAATAAAAGCTCCTGAAATTCAAGGTCAAATTCAGCCCACAGCAAGTTGAAAGCATTTAGACTATGAACATCATCTGCGATGTCTCAAACTGTAACCGGAGTTTACTGCTGTCTTACCAGCCTGGTTTGTGGTGATGTTGACAGCGGTGAACTGAGGCGAGGAGGGACTCTGGTCAGACACTCCATTCACAGCCTGGATCTCAAAAGTGTACTGCGTGTGGGCCAGCAGGTCACTGATATGGACCCGTGAATCGGTCAGGCCAAGTTGGCGAGGCACGAACTGCACGTTGTCACCGCAGCGAGTGCATGACCCTCGACCCGAACCGCAGCTCTTGCAGATGATGTTGTAGACCACATCCTGCCGGCCTCCGCTCTCCTTCGGCGGATCCCACTCCAGCCGCAGGGAGGTCTCGTTCACGCTAGAAATCACTCTATGGGGCGCAGACGGAACCGCTGTGGAAAGAGAAACACACTGCCTCATCAGCAGGTCCGGGTCTTATCGGGACGTGAGTTTAATTAAACACAAGCCTAGGAATTCTTGGATTATGTGGTGTAATGTGCAGGAAAAAGTATGTGAACCCTTTGAATTTGTCAAGTCTCAACAATAGCCTACCTAAAGTCCCCCCAACATTAGGCCTATGTGATGTAAAGTAACTTTACATGTCCTGTCCCATGTTTTTTTCCCCTCATAGTCTGCTGGGTTGCTGACTTAAGCACATTCTAACTGCTTCGTCTTGTGTCTTTATGATCTGATATTCCCTTATTCACAAGCCTATTATCATCGCTCCTTTAAAAAAGAAACTGGATCAAAGTAATCTCCGCTTTCTAACAAGCCACATTAAAGTAACAATTTCATAATGGGTAATGACAAGAGATGAAAAGAGAAGTGGTTCATTGTAATGTAAAACAAGAGTTAAAGAGAAGAATGTTCTCCTCCCTCTATTCTGGACACAGTGCAGCAGTTCAGACTACTGACAGCGTAGAGCACTACTCCACTATTCACACAGGCTCACCCTTCCCAAAAGAACAGAGCATTATGCAAATCTCGACGGGTCAATCTCGCTGCTCGGTGAGTTACAGCAACGAATGAATGTTCAGTGAGTTACGCACACATTTTCATTTGCTGTACTTAACTGAAGGTTTAAATAGGGCAACCGCATACAAAAAAAATGAAAAGACAAAAGACTGCCTATAAGCTCAAGCAAGTCTCCTGTGCTGAAGTTATTTTTCTGCGTAGAGATGTCAGAATGACGGGTACTGTGTGAATGAAGTTGATACTAAAATAAAGTAGTATTTCGCAATAGCAGTCTTTTCACAGCATAAACTCAATTCAGTACTTGAGGGCTGTCGGGTTGATTAAAAGCATAAAACTGCTTTTAAATCTGCTCATATGTGTATTTGAACCAGTGCAATATGTCTTGCAAATGCAATGTAAACTGTAGCTTAATAAACCTGCCACTGTCTATTATATCATTAATATATATCAAATGGCAATAATAATATATAATAATAATAATAATTATTATTATTATAATTACAACAATAATGATTGTTTTTATTATAATAATAATAATAATAATAATATGTAATTACATTATTATATAAGCATTATATATAATAATAATTATTATAAATAACACTATTGCTGTTAATATTAATAAACAACAACAATAATAATCTTTATTACTTGATATGCACCAATAATTAAATTCTACCTGACAAGTCAATCATTATTTTCATCTTATGGATAATCAATAAATGACAGCTATTAAAATTTACATATATAAAATAAAACACTATCCATTTAAATGCTACAATTGAATCACAACATACAGTATGAAAAATGTATATTTGTTTTGTTTTATTATATTATTGTTATTAAATTACTTCAACTGAAAGTTAGAGGATATCAAAAGTAAACTAAAAAAACATCAACAACAACAACAACAGGAAACGAGCAGCACATTTAAATATTAAATGATAATGATATATAAAAAAAATAAAACAATCTGTAATATTGGTCAATACTTATATTTTTGAGAAATCTGTAATATTGGCCAGTAACCAATATGGTATACTGATATATCAGGCATCCTTATTTATTACCATCTGTACTGTGAAAGTCCTATTTCTGAGTGCTTTGTAGATCAAAGCCTGTCTGATTTTCCAAAAAGAGAGTCAAAATCACTGTAAATAGCATAAGAGAATGACATACTGGTGCATGGCATCTGTAGAGGGTCAGAGTCGGTTCGGTAGTATCCACTGCGGCAGACACAATTGGTGGCACCCTCGTTGGTGGTGCGGCTGTTGATGGGACACTGGAGACATTTCTGGTCCCCTTGAGAGGCTTTAAAGGACCCAGATGGACAGGCTGCATTAAGAAAGGTAGAGAAAGTTTACTATAGTGAATAGCAAATCAGAATAAACAAGTAAATAATTTAGGGATTGAAGTTCATTTTTGTTCCTTTGAAGATCTATCGCACATACATAAATATCCGGAGCTCACATTAATGTCTCCCCCACGAGCACATTTCCTTATAAAACAAGCCATCTTTATATTTCTGTTTGGAATCGAAGAGAAAAATAGGAAGGAAGTGAAAGCCCTCATAATGCCGTCTGATGGGCCTCCAGTGCAGTTTTGAAGCTTTATCTCGCACTGATAATCTTTTGTTTGGCACACAAAGAGCCGAATGGCACTCGGATATATCTGTGGAACAAACTAACAAAGACCTTGTTAAATCACAGCACAGCTTTTCCCTGCTGACTAGTCTGACTGTAAACAAAATGCAAATGCGCTTGTGCTATTCAGAACTGATTATTTTTTAAATTAAGAATTTAATTACGTTTTTTTGAAAGCTTTCTTTTAATAAGGTCTGAACTGGATATTTAGGCAATGGTTTTTCTTCAACTGCTTCAGCAAGAATCTGTGTTGCCGAAAAGAGATGTTTACGTGATAATGCATATACTTTACAATTCATAAACAGACTAAGGGCCCTATTTTAACGATCTGAAACGCAAGTGTCAAAGCGCAAAGCGCAAGTAACTTTGTGGGCGGGTCTTGGCGCTGTTGCTATTTTCCCAGCGGGATAAATGACTCTTGCGCCTGGCGCAAATCTAAAAGGGGTTGGTCTGAAGTAGCTTCATTATTCATAGGTGTGGTTTGGGCGTAACGTGAAATAAACCAATCAAAGCATCATCTCACATTCCCTTTAAGAGCAGGCGCTTGTTCTATAGCGGATTCCTATTATAACGGCGGATTTGCCAGGCGCACGCCAGGAGCGGTTCAAGGCCGAGGAGCGTTCACAGCCGAGGAGACCGACGTTCTCGTCAGGGACGTTGGGGATGGAGAAACACACCCAAATTAACTTCGGTTAAACAGGCGTATGATAATTTGGGTAAATGTGTAAGCTAGATGTATGCTTTTATAATAAACTGTCTATCTATCTATCTATCTATCTATCTATCTATCTATCTATCTATCTATCTATCTATCTATCTATCTATCTATCGTAATAATGTATGATTTGCAAAAATGATAACTGCTGCGTCTGTGTGTAGATGAGAGAATCAAAGTGTATGCGCGTTGTGCACACGCTACATTGATTAAGGCCAAGCATGCGCCCTTAAAATAGCATATGAATAACATGCGCAACGCGCCAATGACTTTAAACTGTTTTTTTTTTTCGGTTAGTGGCGCAATTGTTTTCTAAACCTGTAAAATAGCATGAGGGAACGTTTGCGCCGGAACACGCCTCCTCTTTGCGCTGAACCGCCCCGGGGAGCGCAAGTGTATTTCTTAGTTAACCGACGTGCTTCTGTGGAGGGAAAAGTCCGCTTTGCGCGGGTGCAAAATAGGAATGATACATGCGTCCGTGTACAAAGTCAATTGCGCTGGGTGCAAGATAGGGCCCAAACTCTTAAACTTTAAAATCCCACCATTAAAATAAAAAAATAACAGCAGTAGAGGAATAACAGCAGTTTCAAAAGATCATATCATATAATATTTGTAGTGTATTATATTGATGTTGTATTTATTTTAAACCTTTCATTTGTCTTCCAGGGCATCTCAGTCTATAATCAACTTTTATTATATATTCAGTTTCCCCAATTTCTGAACAGAATCAAATGCAAATAACGTTTTACAATACTTTCTTTCTGATTTTAATGTGAATTTACAGTAACAAGTTAAATTATTTAATGAAATATTTTGGTAAACAAATTATTCACCACACTGAAATCAAAAACCATCAAATGTAATTACACATGTGTTCTATGGGCATAACTCCAGCTTGTTAGCTAATGTGACAAGCTGCCTGCATTGAGAGTATGACGGGGAGCAGCAGATAGTGCGTGAAGTTATTGTTATGACAACCATACATGCAAACTGATTTGCTGAATGTATTATTTGCTGCTCAAGAAACAGCTTATTAATACCAGTGTTGAAAACACCTGTGCTGCTTAATACTTTAGTGGAAACTATGATACCTGTAAAAAAAAAAATATATAAATCCAAGATTCTTTGATGAATAGAAAGTTCGTAAGCGTAAAATGTAACAGTACATGAAAGATTGAGCAGCTGAAACTGTGACATAGGCCTATTTAGATTTTTAGTGAGTAGTCAGGATATACATAGGCCTACCTCATGAAACTGGGACTCTTGGGTGAATCAGAGCGTTAACACATTCATAATTTAGAATATACTTAAAGTCCCCCTGTAGTCAATAATTGTATCCGTTAAAACTCATCTTTGATCACCAAAATGACATATTTAATGGGGTTTTTTTCCTTAAAAAAAAAAAAAAAAAAAAAAATCTTCATGCCTTAAAATAGCTTGAATATAACCCTACAACCTTGCCTCATTTAGTATGCGGTTCTATGAAAATGCAAATTATCCCCGCCTCCACTCACTCGCACCAGCTCAGAGAACCACACGTTGACGATCACACGTTGAAGTAGTGATTGGTTACGAGGTAGTTTATGATGTCAGAAACACCAGTGATTTCAAACCGGGTTTGAGACGGTCTTTGGTTCACTGCAGTTTTAAAGAGAAAATACTCAACAATGGTGCTGACTTATGAATTTGCACATGGTTTGTCTAAGCATATCAAAATCACCACATAGACATATAAACATCAAAAGCTTGATTTTCACCACAGGGGGACTTCAAAAACAAAACCTACACCATCCTGCCATGTGACTGCAGAGAATGATATGTTAAAGTCATGCAGTGTTTTGACAAAATCCAAAACTCGCACATTTTCCCACAGACAGCATCCTTTATTTGCTCACAGCAAATTAGTCAACAGCTGCCTCATCTGCCCCTCGGCCAAAATAACCTCCACGCTCACAATAATACAAGCGTTTGTACCACACAGAAATAGCCCACTGACTCCGGTTTTGAAATAAATCAAAGATTGAGGGTAGATGTAATATGAGTCACATATCATCTGCAGGTGCAAAGCAATCAACACTTACCAAGAGCAAAGTGTGTTCTAGGAAGTACAATGAAACTCATTCTATTAGCCTAATACCCCAAATGGCTTTGACAGTAAAACATTACTCTTGGCTGGAGCTCTCAGCCTATGATTGATGACAGAACATTCTCTTTCTGCCAGAAGGAATATAAGGCTTACACGCTCACACATCACAGTGAGTTAGAGCGGTGGACGTGGTGAATGAGGTGTTGGTTACAGTTGAATGAGGCAGAGTGGGTGTGAGTGACAGTGTACAGGAGTGGAATTAAATCTGTGGTACCACAGGGCTCCACAATAGAGATTGTGCTGTGCGAGAGGGAGAATGACAGAAGAACAATATCCTACGACATATTAGATGTGTGTGCCGAGTGTACTGTACATGACTAGAGTATTTAAGTAGGCGCTAATGGAATTCTGGGAGAAATTGATTAAAGACCTTTGTGGCAGCGCACATTTTTTATAATCTTACAGATCTGTTTATCTTCATTCCTGTGAATTGTTGTGCTCTTTTATTATGAGGTAGATTTTACAACAGGGAAATCACTGTAAATACTTCATAGCCTTGGTTTTACAGTTTATCCTTTGGTGAAATGCATTTCCGTGCCTCTTAAACACAAACGTACTTATTTAGAGGTGTGTCATTTTCTCAATGTTAAAATACTTTCTACCACGTCTTCTTAAATACAGAGACAATCGGTTTATGCTGGGAATCCAGACTTGTTTGAGAATCCAGACCAGCCCAATCTAGCTCAACCAATGGCGTGAGTTTGGGGTGGGACTATCCGTTTAGCAGACCAATGGAAGATGAGGTTAGTGTTCGCAATAACAATTTTTATTTTTTTAAACAATTCCATTTGGCGATGCCATTACTGGTTGTTTTAGGCTGGTGGTGACTGATTTAGTGAACTTTTTCAACTGATTATGTCACGTTTTGTTTCATGTCAGTCATGTTTCATGTCTTTGTCATGTGATTCCCTGTTAGTCATGTGATCTTGCCATGTTTTCTGTATTGTCATGTTGTCATTGGTTCATTGTTTCATTGTTCACAGGTGTTCCTTGCCTAGTCATTAGTCTTGTGTTTTTAAGCCCTCATGTTTGCCACGTGTCTTTGTGAAGTATTATTTCACTGTAACCATTATTGGTAAGCCTCATGCTCATGCTCATGCTCATGCTCATGCTCATGCTCATGCTCATGCATGTCTTTGTTGAAATGCTCATGCTCATGCTCATGCTCTGAGTTTCATGCCACGCCATGCCTTTGTTTTATGTTTGATCACATTTTGCCTATAGTGAACTTCATAACATTAAAGATTCATGTGAGTGAACTGAATCAAAAGATTAATTTCATTGATTTGTTATGTGAGCCTTAAGGTGGAGCAACATTTACCGTTGCTCTGTGAAATGTTGCGGGCAAGATCCAGTCATTTCAATAGGTGTCCGCACAATCGGGAATGTCATGTAAAATATTTCCCCATGCTGATTTTGCGTCGGGTTCAAGTTTTTCATGGAAATTTGCCACAATTACCAACAGAATGCTTGTTTTGAAAGAGACTTCTATGTGAATGACAGTTCAAACATCACTTTTTTTGTTGTTGCAGATATCTCACTAAAATTGCATTAATGTGACCACACCTTCTCTCTAGGTTACAACCTATATGTGATGACCTTTTGAGTCTTACTGAGTCATTAAATAAATGATTCACTCAACAGAATTGTTAAAAAACACATTTCATTTGCATAATGACTCTGGGTGTCATACTTTGTATTAAAAAGATGGTTATATGGTTTTATCAAGTTAGAAACTAAATAAGTTTATCATGGGTTTCAAAAACATCCTTGCAACTGTGTACCAGCAGTTATTCTTTTTAATTCTTCCACCCAAGATTGACTCATTTTTCGTACTGAATGAACAACATGCCCTCTTTCATTCAAACACTATTGGTCGGCAGCTTCTCATTCACAAATGGCATGTCCCAGTTTGAGTCTTGTTTAGACTTGAAACGCCAACTCATTCATGAACAACACATCCTAATTTGTTCATTTCGTTTACTAATGAGATGTTCTAGTTTGTTCAGTGTTTCCACTTAGATACTCAAATCACAGACTCATTTAGTGTATTCGTTCAGTAGGTCCAACCAATGGAACGGTCCTTTAAAGTCCAGACTCGAATGCTACTGGGTTGTGCAATAGTCAGTCTTTGAGGGCAGGAAAAACCACCAAAGTAGCAACATACTTCAAAAGGGAGTTACTTATGAGAACGATTCATTTACTGCATGTAAAATGTATTTTGAAGGTTTTATGGTAAAGGCTTTTTGCATCTCCATAAATCAGTAGGATGAATCAAGCTTACACTATATGACTCCATCTGCACGTACTTTGTCGCTTCATAAACAAGCTGCTCAGCTAAAAAACCACAGCGGTTGAGAGTGAGGAAATTAAATCCGCAGAAGAGAAAAAGGTCAATTCTTCCTCAGACAATGCAGAGACTGACATCACGGGCCTTTTTCATTGACAGACATAATTTCATGCGGGAAGATATGGTTGCAGTCTTTTGTAAGCCCTCTCCAACAATTTTCTTGGCCAACTTGAGGCCACAGATGTGTCTGTAACCCTCCTTGGCAAAGCAGGAGGTTGGAGAGGCATTAATATCCATTAGAGGTGCCGTGTCAACCTGCTGAACTCATCTCAGGATTCACACAGGGGAGTTCACTTGTTTAATGGGGGTGAAGGACTGAACTCATCTGTGCTATACTGCCTGTCATCTCCATATCAAGGTGAATGAAAAATTTAAGGAGTTACTATGGTAATGAGCCTCTTCTTTGAGCATGTTTCACAAAGCCTTCAAAGGAAGTAGCTTAATTTGTTTTTGAGGATTTTACCTTCCAGTGAAGCACAAATTTTGCTACAACAGATTACTCAACGCCCAAATATGATGACCCCCTTTTTTTAAAATAGTAATAATAATAAAAACATATACTGTATGTATGTTTAGTGTTCAAAAGTTCAGGGTCGGTAAGGTTTTTTTAATATTTTTTGAAGAATCGCTTAAGGCTGCAATTATTTGATAAAAAATTCAGTGAAAAAAACACTAATAATGCTAAATATTGTGATTTTTTTTTTATTTTAATACATTTTAAACTGTAATCTATTCCTGTGATGGCAAAGCTGAATTTTTAGCATCATTACTCCAGTTTTCAGTGTCACATGATCCTTCAGAAATCATTCTGATATGCTGATTTGCTGCTCAAGGAACATTTCTTATTTTCAATGTTGAAAACAGTTGTGCTGCTTAATATTTTAGTTAAAACTGAAAAAAAAAAGTATGACCCTTTGATGAATAGAAAGTTCAAGAGGATGACATTTGTTTGTAACAAGTATTTTTAATATTTACTCTCACTTTTGATCAATTTAATGCATCCTTGCTAAATAAAAGTATAATTTTTTTTTTAAATCTTACTGACCCCAAACTTTTGAACAGTAGTGTATTTTCATTAGACACCTTTTTCGATAATTATTATTTAATCTTTAGATAGAATGGAAAAAATGGTACACATATTACAACATACTGTCACATTGTATTTGTTCATGTTGACAGTCCTAAAAATACATTTAAATATTTTCCATGGCCCCAGAGAACCATCTTTACTGTCACACTGCCACTGTACAGGAACCTGAAATATGACCTCAGTGAAAACACAGTCAGAAACAGACAGCATGTGATGAACCGGAGCGGAGCGACTACCCAGAGCAGAACTGTCAGTAAACACAACTATGAAGAGCTCATCTCAAGAATGTATAAACAATCTCCACAGTGAGCCTCCACTGATGCCATTAGAAGTGTGTTAACACTTTGTAGGAAGGAATGTACCAAAAATGTATTCACCCACTAATATCATCATTAATTTGCACATGCCGTTTCAGTTGTTGCACCAATACAGTAAATTAATTCTGAAAAAGTAACAGTGCAAACGTGCCCAAAAATTTGATTAAAACATTTTTTATATCAAAACATCACATTTTGCAGGACACTTCTAGGCACTTATTTGCAGAAGCATCTCAATTGGCTCTTCCAAAAAAAATGTGCAAGGTCTACACTTCATGCCTGGATATGCCCAGTTATGATGCTCTTCTACATTAATGATCATCATTTGATGAATTACTGCTGTCCAGATCAATAGAAACTGCACACGAACATTTATTTTAAACAAAGTTCTGTGGGTGGCAATAGCAAAGCATTAATTTAACCAGGCAAATTATTTTTGTGCTGCTGACTTTTGTGAATACAGCTATTGTTAAAGCTATGGAAAAAAGAATTCGCAGCTAAGGGTCGCTAAGCTCTTACAATAACAAATGCGTAGGTTGATGATGCAGTGATAAGCGGAATGATGGGACTTGCTGTCATGCCGATGGATCTAATAATGTTTATGGATGAGTGAAAACATTCATGTTTTTTAACATGACTGTGGTATGAAGCAGGGCGCGATTGCTAATGAGAGACAGATATCAGCGCCACACTCGAGTCACGCGGATATAAAGGAATGAGGACATTTAACCGCAAGTGCTGAATTACTATATTCACACAGGTCAGTTTATTTAACAAATTAAACTTATGAGGTAACGCAGCGCTGTTTCATTTGGTCTAATGTTACGTTACACTATCTAAACAGCATGCCTCGTTTTAGTTCTCCTTTTGTCCCAAAGTCTGCTTGCCATGGTCCATAATGTTTGAACGAAACAACAACAGTGTGAGCGTGCCGCTAGACGTTACGGACTAGCAGATGTCCACGTCTGTCGCCATGGTTACTATGGCAGTACAAGCGGAAACCAGGGATAACGCGGATATTACGTCATTGACAGGCCACTTTTTAAAATTGTGAATTTCTCTGAATTTACAAATTCTTGGATACATTTAGGTTAATGGAAGTACACAATTGAAAAAAATATACAGTAAAACAAAATTCTTACATATTGTAACTTTAAGTGAATTAACACCTTAATGTTGAGTTACCTTGCATTTGGTGCCTTATGTTCAAATTTTCTTATTTACTTGAGAAGCAAAACTGCATAAGATAAGATCTGTTTTATATCTTAAGTTAAAAAAAAAAGTTTTTTTTCAAGATGTTTAGATATTTTACTGAAAAAGAAAATGTATTTGTACACTGTAAAAAGCGATCAGTTGACTTAAAAAAAAAAAAGTGAGAAAACCCATTGCCTTAAAATTATTAAGCAAATAAACTTTATGCGTAATAAAGTTATTGAGGAATTGTCAAGTTCACATAACTTAATTTTTTCAATTACGCTTGGTTTATTTACTTAATTTTAAGGCAACGGGTTTCCTCACTTATTTTAAGTTAAGTCAACTTTTACAGTATAGCGTGAGAAGTTAATATCTGATATTCTATGTTTGGTCTAGAAATTTACAAGTGCATATGTCTAACATATGTCCAACAGCATATGTCTTCATAAAATGTCAAGAAGTAACAGCTTGAGCAAGTTCTTAAAAACTAAGCACACTAATGCACTTAGGACTCCTTAAAATATACTGAAGTCACTGAAGTCTTGTACTGTTACAGAAAAATGACGACAGCTGTACCATATACTAGTTCAAGCTAACATCTTGTTTTCATCCTCAGACAAGGTCATTAATTCCCACCGATGTGTGAGGGAACTCTCCCAGACTTTCATCACCATGGCTGAGCGCAACAGAAGATTCAGATTAATCTTGAATTCTTACGAAATGGCCAGGATTACCCAGCAGGACAGGACGGAGCCTGGGAGGCACAGGAATCCTGCCCCCCCTATGCCCAACATGGCTGAGGAGAACACGAGCTAGAAGTGTAATCTGAGGGGCGGCTGGCCAAGAACAAATGCTAGAGATCTGAACATAAACCACAAGAATAAAGCAGAGGAAGCTCTATAGAGTATAGTCATTAACAGATTCTTTCATGCCTTTATCATCACTAATGTCTGGAATCTGAATAATTATGGGCCACGGCCAGACTGAGTTGAAGGACATTTAGGGTGTACTGTACAGAAAGAAGAAAACAACCCTTTAAAATACTGACAGGCTCATTTAAATAACAAAAACAATTATTTTTTTGTTGTGTCTATGAAAAATATGTTCTGGCCACAACATTAAACACTCACTAGTACAAACACTAGTACTACTTACTAATTTTTATAAGTGACAAATGTCAAGGTAATCTCATTAGTAATCATACATACACAACATACAAAGACATACGCTACCATTCAAAAGTTTGTGGCCAGTAAAGTTTTTTTTTATTATCATTTTTTATATATTTTGAAAGTCTCTTATGCTCACCAAGGCTGCATTTTTTTTATATAAAAAAAGTAAGTAAAGCCATTACTACAGTCTTCAGAAATCATTTTAATATGCTGATTTATTGCTAAAGAATTTTTTTTTGAAAACATTTGTGATAGAAAGGTCAAAAGAACAGCAAAATTATTTGGCAAGAATAGGCAAACTCCAGCATATAATAATTATTATTTTTTTTTATTTTTTTTTATTATGCAAGAAATGCAAAGAAAAACTAAAAGCTCACAGGAAATAAAGCATTCACTGTGTGTTTGGGATTATCATGTTGGAAAATACACATTTGATCTCCAAACAGATCCTCCATAGTTGGCTACAGTGTGTTCAGCAGGATTCCCATGTATTGGTCCAAGTGCCAGCGACTTTGTAGATCCTTCCAACACCTGCTGCAGACAAGCGTCCCTTATACCATTATGCTCCCTGCTTAATGTCATGCATGCATTTGGTATTAAAACACTCAGTCGTCTCCTACGGACATACCCAATGCTAGGTTGTTAAATTTAGACTTGTCGGACTGCAGAACATGGCTCCAATCTTCCACACTCCAGTCCTACTATATTTTCTCTTTTTTTGCAGTAGATAGGTTTCTTTACTGGTACACAACCTCTCAATCCAGCCGCTGTTGGTTTACAGTTTAAGATGAAATTGGAGGTATCATCCAAGTCTTTAGAAGCTGTTTTAAGGTGGTCCCACATTCAGATGATTTTCAAAGTTCTGTCAAAATGCTCTAGTCTTCCATGACCAGCCACTGCACATTATATTCTGAAATTTAGTGGTCTTGAAATATTTCTGTGGACATTTTGACCATTCACATAGTGCACATGAGCAATATCCAAATCCCATTGACCAGATTTAGTCATTTTAACAATCCTCCTTGGTTGCAGAGGACTTCCCCTTCCATCTGGCCATTTCCACTATAACCACAAAATAACATCCAATAATACCTGCCACATAGTGATTTATTGAATTCTAGGCTGGAAATAATGAGTGTAAGCTTTGTATGACCACTTGGCCTAAAATGACGGCAGTATGTTTCATTGCATTATGACAAATGATACAATTAAAACATTATAATGTATAATTCATAAAATACGTACATTGATAATGTGAACACCAATGCAATCAGGCTGGAAATAAAGAGAAAACCATATTCTATGATATAAAGCATATTCTGTCTGTGCTTTAATAAGCATCATGAGAGGACTCTCCCAACTAGCACCTGACATCCACAGACAAAAACAGACCTCAATTGCTTCATTGTGACTGTAGTACAGGAGCGCTCAGAAGTGTCAGTGAGGATTGATTTTTCTTTGTGAGCTTTATTTTTTCATCCAATTTACGCAATTGTGTGCACATCAGCTCTTTGCATGTGTCACTGATAAATGTAGCAACTAGTGAGACCAAAAAGCTTTCAGGCTGGCTCCAAGGTTTGTTACCTCCCTGAATATTGATTTTAGTCGCACTATTCCTGTACAGAGCTCTACTATACTACAAATTAGGGATGTGCCTGAAGCCGAATACTATGTTCGGAAAGGAAACAACACATCCTAGGGAGCCACTAAAGGGACATGTTGATGGGGAAAAAAAATATGAAATGGAAGGGAAAAAAATATATTTCAATGCTTTTGCGGTCTCACGTAATTATGTAGTTGGGTAATCATTGTATATAATTTGCGGGCATCAGGGAGTCTCTATCAATTGCAGGGTATTGAAATTGCTTTTGAATGCTCGCTCGGTTTTTACTTTCCAATTCACAATCACGCGTACTCCGCAGGGAGCGGCGGTACTGACCACACATTTTACTAAATATTTGTCAATGCCGCTCAGGATCTGTTGTGCACCAAATCCTCCGACATCGTCCTGTCAGTCATCTTTCCTTACCATCTTCACGTAATACGTGAAATCTGATGTACTGTAATGTAACCGACTACCGCAGCAAGCCTAACCATGTCCTTTCATGGGCTCCATAGAATGGGTTTTTCATTTTCTGTGCCTTTCCGAATTCAGATTTAGACTCCGGGCACATCCCTACTACAAACGCTAAAACATATTTACATTTCCACGGCCCAGTACTATACTGAAAAGAAGAAAAAAGAAAACCCTTAACACACCCAGTTTACCTGCAAAGCTATTCCCCTCAGAGAGTGATTTTGTTTTATTCATTCATAGTATTTGGTGTTAATATTTCAGTGCTCACAGACGCCTAAGCCTCTGCTCTCCAGGGAGCTTTTTTCTGCTGACTGCCTCCATTGTGCCGTGACTGACAGTCCAAATGTATTCATTTCATTTGCAGTTGTAAATATTAATGGTGTCAGCTCCATCTGCTAACCTCTACCTGAGACAAAGACCCCCATGTTCATAGAACAAGCTCTTTTATGTGACGTTATGACACCCCAGACCAGATCTTATTGTGTGGTGTCAACTTCATGCATTTAAAGATGCTCTGTGTTCCTTTTGTGAGGGTGTCAACTGTATCTGAATGTGTCATTCAGTGGCACTGCTGGGGACAGAACTAGCAGAAGACGCACAGCAGTAGCGAACAATGAAGATGATCCGACAGCAGTGAGGGTTTCAGATAGGGCATTTCAATCTCAGATCTTCAGTATGGATTGTAAGGGTTCAGATGATGATTCAGAGGCTTGATAAATAACTTATCCAAATGACAAAGGTAAATGTGTTTCACACAAGTAAACAGCTTTATCTAAACAAGGTTCTGGAGTGATAAATCAATTCAGGGTGGTTGTACACTAAACCTCTTAATTGTTTGCAAAAAGTCAATAATGAAAATCTTGTCCTTTGCCTACACTAAAAGACAGCAAGTTGTTAAATGTACATTAATCAAAGCAATGTGCTTCCCCTTAGGTCAGCATGCAAAGTGAAGTGACAAATATTTGTGTTTTTTAAGTGGAGAAGCAGTCCTTGCTCAGTCAAGAAGTACAGAAAACATCTCTGAAGGACGTTGGAAAGAGACGTTTGCCTTGTAACTTTTTCATGGCCTATTTTTAGAGCTACAGATCTATGGTCAGTTTTTTCGCACATGAACATGCAGCGCTGTTGCTATGTGGCATTGTTTATATTGCAAGTATGCTATGTGTATTCAAATAGGTCACGAAACAACTGTATGAAAGTAGCATGTTTTATGATGCATGTCAATCAGACAGGGTCATAACCACCATAGATTGAGGGCCAATTAATATGGGTATTTCAGTGCCTGTTTCTTAAAGTTTGTATTCCACTATGCAACTTAGACCTTAAACATTTCCCTAAAACTATATTACATTGAATTCTTACATGTTTAGTGTTGTTTTCCCCCTCAATGTCCTTCAAAAAGTCTGTTGTTACTAATATCCAACTGTGGCAAAAACAAGCTAAGTTAGTTTAAAAGAAAAAAAAAAAAATGAAAAAGTCCAATTATCATACACTTTTCTAAGTAGCCACGGGTAAGAGCAAACTATATAATTTTCTTGTCTTGTTCACTACGTTTTCTCCCTAAATAATCGTCACTAAATGTCAACCACCCACACACAATGTGAACTACATAAGGCTGGAACTTATGCTAATGACTTTACTCAATCGGTTCAGTAAGCTGAAGTTTGATTTTACAATAAATCCTTTTTTTGGTCATTTTTATGTTGCTGGTTGAGAAGATAAGGGGAAGTAAGAGGAAAAATGGATCCATTTCAACAGCCACTGGCTGAGTGTGGGATCCAGCCCCATTTCACAGCTGCACAACAGAGATCTTGCATGCCCCATTTCTCTGTGCCCTCCACAAGGGACTTTCGTCACTCATTTAAGCAGGTGTACCAATGTGACGACGATGGGCAGCCATGTTTTGAGCACCATTTACATCCCCATGTAGGTCATTTAGCTGTGATTTGACACACTGGAGGCCTGTGGGTGCTTCTCAATATCCCTCCTTGTCTCCTCTCTCCTCCATCCCATGACCCGGAAACCGGGCTCATAGGAGCTCAGCCATCTTGAAGGACATCTCAATTCTCTAATTGCACCGCGAGGAGGCGAGGATCGAGGAGTGAGGAGGCATCCTGAGGAGTCGTAAGTGAGGATACACAGGTGTATCCTTTGCGGAAGAGTTTTGTCGACTAAACGTGACGCACGTATAAATTCTCCTCCCCCTTCACATCTGTCACAGTCATTTAAATTTTATACTTTTCCTTTGCAGTGTAAATAAACCACACATCTCACATATTTCAACAGGGCATCTTGCTTTATTATTATTTATTATGAATTTCTTAAATATCCAAACTTGAACAACATAAGGGCAGATCCTTTGAGCGCAGCTGATGACGCTGTGGAGTGATGCTCGAGTGATCAAGTATTCTAATGTATAAATGAGATTTCCTTCGATTCCTCCGTCCTCGCGTCTTTTCCTTGAAGCCTTCCCTCGCATCCTACAGGGGGTGGAGCTGAGACGCGAGGAAAGGAAGCAAGGAAACGAAACGAGGATGCACAAATAAGAATTGAGAAGCACGCTTTGACTCTTCCAAATTACCTCTGTGACAGCTAGGGCTGGGCGGTATGGCGATATATACTGTGTCAACAATATAAACACTTTTTCCAAGTCATCTCAATGACTTGAATTCACCCTATTTACATTTATTGACAAGAAATAAACGAATCATTCGTTTATATATTGTCAATAAATGTAAATAGGGTGAATTCAAGTCATTGAGATGACTTGGAAAAAGTGTCCCAGTTAACCTGAATTTACCATATATCCGGATAGCACAGTAATACTAAGAGTTATTTACACTTTAGAGTGATTAAGAAACATGCATGAATGAGAAAATAAAGAGAGTGATGTGCAAGACGTTAAAAAGAGTTAAGCGCAATAAGTAGTGTAAAAAAAAAAAAAAAAAAAAACAATATAACATGCTGACTGACACACACCTGAATCGCACGCACAGAAAGCCGCCTCTCAGATAGCATGCAATCCCGAATTCAGTTCTCTTTCATGGCTTATTGTGCTTATATGGTCAAAACCATGCACAATGACGTTAACTCGGTTGGTTTTGTCTTAAGTGAACATAAACAGTTGGGAGAAACCAGTCAAAAAAATATGGTCAAAAACACGCACTATGACGTTAACACAGTTGGTTTTGTCTTAAGTGAACATAAACAGTTAGGAGAAACCAGATGTCAATATATTGGATTGGTGCATTCGGTCTTTAAGAGACATAAGAAACCAAGCTGCTGTCAATGTCATTATCTATATTTCCATCCAAAGTTGTGAATTGAAGTTGTGCACAAAATTGGAATATCGCTTAAAAAAATGTGCAAGAAAAAAAGCACCGTTTCCATCCCATGTGTTCAAGAGAACAAAATCGCCACTTCCTTGGAAATTAGTTTTTTTCCTAAATAATAAATGACTTGCGTCTCAGAGCGTTTGGATGCCTGTTTGAATGCAATCGCATACAGTCTTTTTAAGCAATATCCCAAAATACACGGGCAAAATGCATATATATGTATCGTGAAATTCATATATTGTGAAATACGATTTTTGTCCGATCGCCCACACCCCTAGTATGGGCCTACATAAAAAGGGAACAAAAACACCCTCCTAGTTGACTTTTTTTTGCCTGGCCAGTGAAGCGCTTTCTTTCATGGTGATGTGTGAGGAGGAGAGGCACTGACAGTCCTCGTTTCCGTGACATTGCCTGGCCGCTGGAGTCTGATGGATGAGCACTGGACTCCTGAAGGGCCTTTGATCAATGAGCCCCTTATCGATGACAACAGGACACCTGCTTCCCATCAAAGAGATGAGGGCCAGGCAGCTCCGGTGTGGACATCCAGCTCTCAGCATTGATTAACCCCCATGCTCCAACGAAGCCTCATCTTTTATCTCCATACATGTTTCCTTTCTCTCAGAAGGAAAGAGAAGCGATTGTGGGCAATCTGTCCTCGCTTATAACAATACATTTAGTATTCGTACCAATTGGTATAACCCACAAAAGCACTTGTCAAAAAATTACATTTATGGCAATGTTTTGACTTTGATGCAACAAGGAACACACTAAACTTCAGATCTGCCCTTATCATAAGTCTTATCATAACGTCTTTAGACACAAAGGTCAGCTCAAAAACAGTCCGCTTCAATGCACAGTCCAATACACGCAAAGCACTTCTGCCTCGAAAGCCTTTAAACAAACCATGTTGAATGCTGACATAAGCTAATGAAAAATGAGAAAGTGACATACCAAAAAAAAATTAGCAAGACATAAGGCACTTTCATTCAGTTGCATCATAAAAATCTTACAATATTTTAACTAAATAAGCTCAGATATGGCATGGTTATGCATTTGAACTATGAAAAACTATTATATAACCTAAAATCAACCTAATATTTATTTGGGATGTGCGCAACGACTAATTTCATTAACATTTACACAAACTTTGCAACGACTAGTCCAAACCTATTAATATTAACGTTACTATAATGTTAAAAAAAATTAACATTTATTTTCAGAGTATCAGGCTCTGTTTGGTACTATATTCATGAAAAGTGCCGTATCTATAGGAGGCCTTCGCACAGGGTGTGAAGTCATGGAAATCACACTTCAATAATACCTGCAAGCAGCGTATAATTGCAGCACTTTCACGTTGAGCATAACAGTATAAGTATTACTTAGGAAAAGTCAGAATGCATGTGTCAAGACTTGAAATTCAGGGTTTATATTTAAAATAAATGGAATATCAGAGCGGGTCGGTTTTTCACAGCAAGGAGAAAGATCAAAGAGCTGATGCAAGTCTGGCCTGGTAGGACAATCAGTAACAATCATCATCAGAAGCGTAACTACTCATCCAGCTCTTGTTGCAAGTCAGTTGCTCTTCTGACTTGAAACTTGTGATTCTGCATCTCAGCAGCTGCAGCGTCTATCACAGAAAAACCAAAATGACATGAAAACATGAAATCTCACCACACAATAAAAACGCAACCATCTTATTATTATCGGTTGCATTCTCAGCTAAACAAAAAAGGCGGTGAAGAGATCAGATGGTCTCCACCGGTCAACATGTTAATATCAATATTTTGTGAGATGTGGAATGAGGCGGCAATCCAAACAAATCCTCAATAATCCATTGTATGACAGAAAGCAAAAAGCTGCAGATTAATGGGCCGGCCTTGCATGACCACTTAACCTTCTTCAGAAGCCTAAGGGCAATTTGTCATTGTGCAACTAAAATATGCAGATATTGTGTGCATATGTGGGGTTTGAGATGTATACTGTGCTTTTCTTCTGCACAGACAAATAGCAAACTGATTTGATTTCTGTATAGCCTGACTGCAGTCTCTTTACATTCAGTGCTGCGGTGAAACAAATTGAAATACATCCAGTGTCACAGGAACAAATAAGGTTGCAGACGACCTCCCTGCAGCAATGTGCTGCTGAGATTGGATTAGAGAGCTGTACCTGATAAAGTCAGTCCAGGAGACCCTTCTTTACTGCCATGCCGAATAACACGGTTCATCTTGGGACTTTCCAGACCCCACATCCACAGAGAAGTCTCACTGCCATATATAATTACATCCAGACACATACAATACCCTTTGTCACAGTGAATGTGTCATATGCCTGATATTCTAGAACCATTTCTAATGTGAGGACATTGACGCAGCATAAGTGATCTATTGTACTGTTAGGGCTGGGTGTTGATATAGATTTCTATTTTCGATTCAGTTTTGTTAGTTAACTAAAACTTTTTTTTCATCATAATTTTAAAATAAAGGCTCAAATAAAATACAAATATAAAAATTGGATGAAAACTTTACCTTAAATGAGAAATGTTGCCTAGGCACCTAACTAGCATCTTTCTTTGAGTTGAAGTAAAATAGCTGAAACTGAAATAAAAATAAAAGCTAAATAAAAATACATAAAATTACTAAAATGTAAGCTAAAATTACATCATATAAATAATACTCAAATAACACAGGCTCGATTTAAAACTTATTTGATTGATTTGGTTATATTTCAGTTAAAATGTCCATTTTGCTTTACATAAGATATATTCTCTCAGCAAAATGTGCCAATGCACAATTATACAAGGCAGAGTTTCAGACTCATTCAAACCGGTGACTTTTTTTGAACAAGGGATGAGCGGGGCACAACCTAAAGTTGTAACAGCTACGCACTTGGTTTAAAAGTTTCCACACATGCTAGCATGACAAAACTTAATGTATATTTACAAGCTGCAATTACATCACTATATTATAGAGAGAAAAAATACTCCATTTAACCATAGCTAAAGTAAAATTTCAGACATGAAAAATATTTCGTAATCGAATTAAATCGTGAGACCTGTGAAGATTCACACCCATAGTCCCACGGGAGTGCAGGTCTCTACTGCACTGTATGCTCCTGATTCACTACAAAGAACCGCCTCATAAGAGTCATTTGAAGAGTCATTTGTTCGTGAATCATCATAGACTGGTCACACTGTATGCATCTGATTCACACAAAAAAAACGCCTCATAAGAGTCATTTGTTTGAGAATCTGTTGTTTTGCTGGTTGTACTGTATACTCTTGATTCACTAAAGACTAATAAGAGTAATTTGTTTGAATCAAAACACACCAGAAAAGCCAGTTATCCAACAAATGAAACTTATAATTAACCAAAAAATAATAATTCCCATCCATAGCTCTCTGTATATGTTAGAAAATAACTACAGTCATAAAGGTTGAGGAAACTGAGGAAGAGACAGACACTGTGACCCTCATGTGCTATAAAAACAGTGTGTTGGTAAATTATGATCTACAGTGCCCATCTGAACACAATATCCAGCTAGTAAACACATGAAACAAGAGCTTTTAAATAGCGGCAGCGTCGCACAAAGGCCACCAAGCGGCCCTCAACAGTGACTGTGAAAGATTAAAAGATAGATACAACATTCCAGTGGACACTCATTGCAGGACTTAGTGGATCTAACTCTTCAGATACATGACATTTACATAATAAAGAATATACAGCCTTGATTAACTGTAAGCTTTTAGCTTTGAGGTTACTCCAATAAATCAAAAATTGAAGTTTAGGCCTAAGGTACTCCCTAGATAATAAAATATCATATTCAAAGATAACAAGATAACAAAAACATTACTTCTAATTGAAAGGTCAACAAACGCACATTGTGGCTGTCCGTGGAGGAATGTATTGATTGGCCATAGCACAATATAAGCAAAAACAGCCGACATTCATCTTGTTTCAAGACACAGGCGGGTTTGGCTTGAGGGATTGGCCACAGTCCAGCTCCATACAGTAGAGGTAATTCATCTGCTGCCAACATTTATTTATAATTTATAATCATTAAACGTTAAAACAAGCAGAGACTGTACCATGAGGTCTATGTAATTACTTATGAAATGCAATCTACAAGGCCAGTCAATAATATCCATCACAAACCACATCTGAATGACAGCGAGAGGGCTGAAGAACATCTCAAGAGAAGCACAGAGAGAGTCAGAAGGTCAGTTGGATTAACTGAATTAGTGCTACCACTAAAATTACTTGAGGTGTGGGTGAGTCTCAGCTCTTGGCTGTGGAGAGGAGAGGCGTTCCTGGCACAAGACATATGTAAATTCTATTTCACAAGCTGTTCCTGTACTTTCTTTCATAAGGATGGTTAGTCATGTTTCAATATGGTAAATAGGCCTATAAAACAGGACTCAACAATAAGAATGACCCGATGGCCCAGGGCTTGTGTGAGAGAGTTTTGGTTCAGTTTAATTTATAGTTATTCTTGCCCCAAAAACCTAACACATTTTTGAATAGTGTTTTCTTATTCTTTTTTGGTAAAGAATTTATTAGTGCTGTCAACTGATTAAAAAGTTCATTTTTAATGAACTTAAAAATGTTACGTTTGAAATGTTAAAAATGACCTTAAAGTTCAGCTTTCATTGATAAAATCTATCAATTTTAACATTTATTAGGCTTTAAAAAAATATATAACAACTTTTAATTCAAGTGAACTTCAAACAATCTTCACATAAACCCCTTGTAATAAATGTCACCCGTGCCCTTCAATATATCATTGCTCAATTTTTTCTATTGGCCCAGTCAGACCAGTTTTCAGATTGTTTTTTTGTTTTTTAACCATTTAACCTTGTAAACAGTGCTTTAAAGGAGTCATAATGTAGAAACTTCACTTTTCCACGAGAATCAATGTATGTTATGATTGCATAATGATTATACACTGGCCGGGAAGCCGATATTTAAAAGTGAAGCGTTTGTTTACCTCGGGGTTTGTAAAATAGGCCACGTGCACGCGCACGAAAAAACGAGATTTTGATTTCTTCCCCTTCTTGACGTCAAGACGGGGGAGGATATACCAAATATGGACACCGCAAACCTATGCCGCGGGAAGCCCGCCCCTCTCCCCCTCTCCCCCTCAGATTCAGTTTAGTTGACTCGAGAAAGATGGAGAAACCGAGTGCACACCTGAGATGCTCTGTGGGTGACTGCTACAAACAACATGCAAATGTGTTTTATCTACCAAAAACGGACGAAACTATCAGGGAACAGTGGATGAAATTCATTTTTAATGACGCTGTCCCAACAACTCTTTCAAGTGGCGTATCGTTAGGTGTGTGTGCTAAACATTTTACACCGGAATCTTTTACAAATTTGGGGCAGTATCAGGCGAACTTGGCCTCGAAGCTCCGTTTGGGAAAAGGTGCCATCCCAACCATCAGGGACTTGCCAGAAATTGAAAAGGTAAGACTGTGTTTTTATTGCTCTACTGTGGTTAACAAATAGCAGCTAACTGCTAATGCGGCTATTGTATGTAACGTTACCTTCGAGGTAAACACGGGGAATGGACTCTACGAATGCTAGCCACATCTTTCCACTTTGTTTTACACTAGCAGCTACAGTAGTGACGGTACAGGAGTCCATGCTCAGTGGCTAAAACTGTTTAAATGCAAGTATGAAAACAATATACCACTAAACATTATTAGCCAAACTCATGCAAAACATGCAGTTTGAAAATAGCTTTCAGTTAGTGGGGCTTCTGTAAGAATGTATCTGGCAATGGTGTATTTTTTCTTTTTTCTTTGGTTGTGATTACAATTTCACTAACAATAAGTACCGTCACATTTATTGAGCTATTGCAGTATTTTGTCTATGTTTTTGTACCGCTTGGAAGTAGTAAAATACATTCCTGCAACCAATCAACGCGCCCCTCATTTGCATTATTATAATGACCGTCCACGACAGCCAAAACATCGCATCAGATCTCGCGAGACAATAATGCCTTTAGAAATAAGGGTCTGAGGGGCTCTGTGTTGATTTTTTTTCCACTTTTCTTTTTTAGAAGTGCCTAAAATACTATAATAGAGCATTTGGGTATCCAAGGTAACACAACATTATGACTCCTTTAAGATTTTAGGTAGGTCTAACAGGTAGGATATATACAGAAATTGAATAAAGTTATCAAACAATTCACAGTCTTCACTGCATAAATTATAAATTAAACATAGATTAATCCTTATTAAAGCTACAAAAGTTATTCAGTCAAGAGCAGTGAGTGTGATTTTCTCTACTGGCAAAGTTAGTAGACAAAAATCCTTATTGTTGAGCAAATTCAGTAAAGATGTATTTATTTATTTTTTGTAATTTAGTCTATTTCATTAAAAATTGTAGCCTATTTAGTTTATTTAAAACCAATTATATTAAATAAGTATTTAACAAAAAGTTATTTGATTAATGTGGTGGGGCCATTACAAATATCAGCAAGAAAAGTAAAACTACTGGCCTAAATCCAAGTATCCAGCACACAAAAATCCTTATTGTTAAGCACTGTGCGGCTTTAAAAAAAACACACACCGCCACTGAGATGAAATCACTCACAAAGTGCTTTTGAAGTTGCATTGACCGGAAGCATGCAGTGCTGTGCCATTGTACCAGTATAACATTACAGTATGAGAGAATTACATGTCAAGCCTGCTATCAATTAGACCATTATGTCTCTACTTGGCTTTAATGAGTATAGCTACTGAATATTTCCTTTAGAGACAGAAAATGGAACTCATAAATCCATTTGTCTACATGCAGCCCTTGGTTAACAACCACAGGGGGATTCATTAGTTGTGCTTGATTTCTGAATGGACTCGCCAGGGAGAGCAGCGTCTAAGCGTCCACACAGCTCCCCCTGCACACTCCAAATTAGTCAATTAGGAGTGTCATTAAAGTGGTGGCAGCGAGGAGGATTAACACCAGGGGAAATAAAAGAGATGGTCTGGCTTGTGCTCGCCCAGGATATTGCCGATTTCCATCCATCAGCTGCTCCAGATGGGGGGATATTAGTAATTTAGATTCTGTCAACGGTACCCAGGAGAACCCTGCCAAAATCATTCCCTTTGCTGCCCTGCTCTCCTTGAATGTAATCATATCTGCCGAGTGCTGAGAGAGGGTGAAAAAAAACACACCTTTTTTCTACCCAAATCCCTCTATTCATTCCAACCTATCAAGGCAGCATTACAACTGACTGGAGGATTTCTATTCATTACGGCTCCCTTGTTCTCACAGACAGAGAGCTACTTCCTTGTCGAGTAATGCTAGAAAAACAAAATCTCATGTTATAAAAACAGTTTTAAGGGTCAGTGCTTCTGTGTGCATGAGCGTGTGTGGATTTAGCTTGAAATAACAATGCTTGTAACCAAAGAAATCCTCTGCACATGGATAGAAACAGGCAGGAGGACACAATGTCTTTCAACTAGCTTTCATAAGGATCAGGTCAGTGAATGTTTTGTACCTGCAGGGCAGCTCTCAATAGTAAGACTCAGTGACGTGTGTGTGTGTGTGTGTGTGTGTGTGTGTGTGTGTGTGTGTGTGTGTGTGTGTGTGTGTGTGTGTGCACATGCGCATTCAGGAAGGACATTAGGTCCTCCTTTTCCATCATTGGTTAAAATAATAATCAAAAAAAGACTAATACAAAGATTATGCAAGCTTTTTCATAATTTGGCAATGTATCTGTATTTCATGGTGCTTTATGTGGGTGCAGAAATCTGAGGCTGAAGCTGAGGCTATTCATTATTTATTTATCATTGCTGGCATCCGGCACTGTAAAAAAATGTTTTGTCAGGCTACCTAAAAATGTAGTGTGTCATGTGGTAACATCTAAATCAACGCGACAACATCCCGTCACACAGACGAAAGTTATTTTTAAGGGTCAAATCTGCTAGAAATTGCTCATTTAAGTAACAACAGTTTTACTTTTAAGTGAGCCATTAAAACCAGACAAAGATGAGAATGGCAGCCTTAAATTATTAATTACTCAGTCTAATGTGGTTTCGAACTCTCAAATTTTAATTATATCTATGCTAGACAAAAGGTTTTGTAAAATAGAGTAAAGTAAAGTAGAGTCAAGCACAAAAAAAGTACATAAAAGTAGTATAAAGCACCATAAAGTCTGTAGTACGACTCAATATCTTCTGGGTCTGGATTCACAAAGCATAAAGAAAAAATATCTTCTTAACTGCTATTTTCTTCTAATATTTTAACTTAAGAATAATTTTAGAATATTTTTTCTAAAAATATAACAAAAAAAAATGATCATCTCCAAAGAATCTTCTTATTTTTTTTCCTTTTATTTTCTTTCCTTTTTTTCAATGTTTGTTCTGGAGACAAAAATGTTAATTCTTGAAAAGAATGGTAAAAAAAAAAAAAAAAGGTGTGATGCCAAGTGCTAACCTGTCAAGCCAATAGTGTATGTATGATTTTTACTGTAGTCTGCCGGCAGCAAAAAAGATGTAGCCTTTGATGCGTTTTTCACCTGCGAATCTTCAGCAAGAACCACCAAACAATAATTTTCCAGTAATTTTCTAATTCAAAACTGAATAAGCAACAAAACTCACCTTTACACACAGTCTCGTTGTCCACAGACTCGTACCCGGCCTTGCACACGCAACGCCCGATAGGTACCAGCCACTCCCCATCTCCATTGCAGTACAGTTTAATGGGTACATCCACTTCCTCTCCATTAGGAACACAAGTGCCTCGGGCGGACACCAGAGAGGTGCTCTCCGCCCCTGACAAGGTCTCCTGAAAGATGGCCCCATTCCGAATAATTCGGGGGCATTTGCGATAGAAAACCTTTACAGCGATGAGTGACATGCAGGCTCCGTAATCCTGAAAGGCCAAGTAGAAGCCATTACGGGACACCGGCCCAAAGCTGCGTACTTCCGTGTTGATCTTCATCATACCGATGCCCAGGTCCACCTGGGAGAAACTCTCATCGGCCGCAATGGTGTCCACCTTGACCCAAGGGTTCTCCATCCAGGCGGGATACACCTTGGTGGCTACATCAGAGTCTGATTCGAAGTAATACAGATTAAAAGTCTCCTTGCAAGAGCCAGGGACTTTCGGGATGCTGCTGCAGTCTCGCACGGAGAACTTCATCTCCACGTGGATCCGCTGGGCACCCTGCCGCCGGATGTATTTGGTGCGCACCCAGTTGTTCTGGCTGGCGTCGAAGACATTGCACACTTGGTAGGTGCGGATGGTGTTCATGTTCTCGTCGTAGCCACTCACCTCTTCCCACTGGAACCAAAGAACAGATAATAATGTTTGAATAAGCAATGTGTGCGGCTAATAGTAAAAGGATGTTTTTTTTCGAGCTATTTGCATATTTATGAAACATTCGATTCTGGTTTCACACCATTACGGAAACATTATGACATCTAAGGTAAAAATGTGCAGAAGTGAGACAAACTGCATGTATTGCATTAAAAATAATCTAATTTGGAATTCTTTCAACTTCTATTTCGGTACCACATGAGACATGCTGAATTTGTGCACTGAATTATTCAGTTATGCTAGGTCTGATCATCTAAATTATTTCAATGAGACTCACCCCCAATGATGGATATATCATCCAGCCCAGCTCTGCCGTTGCCGTCGTGGAGTCCATCAACACATCTGAAAAGAAATGCATACCAAAAACCTGTAAGTTTAAAATGCTGCCGCTAAGAGACCATTACCGCACGTTCAAGCATTTGTAAGGTCATTGTTCTTCAAGTCTCTTAACAGTAATTATGATGCATAATGGATAGCTTTTCTGAATGTTAAATGAAGGATGACTCACACTGTGAGATGCAGAATAACAGTTGCCCATTTCACAGCAGTAATAGCTCGCTATTTCTGACTCTTATTGTTAATCAAATGTTACAAATGGCTATTACTAGATTGGAAGGTGTCATCCATCACAGATGATAGATCACATCATGTTCTAACATCTGCTTCCCTTCACATCTAGTTCGTAATTGCCCTAGATGACAGAGAGTGCCTTTCTATTCAATATGGCAAGTAGGACAAAATAGTTTAGAAATATGACTCTGATCTGACATTTTCAATTATGTAGCTGGGAACAAGTGGTTTCTGCATATTTCCAGAATCAGTCAAATGAAACCCTAGGGGTTTTTTTGTGCAAAAGATTTGTTGTACTACTTTGGAGTTGACCTAAGAAGGCAAAATGCAAATGTACAAATTAACAAATGCACTGATATTAAAAGTCTGCAACCACTAAGCAGAGAATTATTTTCACCTTATGGCTAAAATAAGATGAGTCAATACTAAAATAGCATGTCAAAATAAATTTAAAATTTTAAAATAAAAAATAAAAGTGAATTTAGGGTACAGATATCTCAACATTATAATGTACAGTTTGAAAAATTGATTTACATTTTGAAAATCAAATGTACATTTTGCCTAGCAGTGACTTCATCTAAATTTAAAGATGAATTTTTTAAAGCAAACATATTTATATCAGCTGAAAATGAATAATAAAAAACTACCACTTCTTGACAAGTAAAGTTACCCACCCCTCCCTGCATATATAAGGGCTAAATCCAAGTATGGGGAAAAAAACACTCCGATTTCCAATTGAAACAGGAATTTAGTGTTGTTCCTTTTCTTTTACATGGCGAAATGGAGGCTTTAGTTAAAGTTACATCAGAGTCATGATTTGCTACTTGTTAGTTGGAACTGGAGGTAGGTGGTATTGGGGGGCTGGACACTAATTTTTGAGGGCTTTTTATTGGACAAAAATCTATGCAGGATGAGTCATCGATAAGCCAAAAATATATATTTTTTCAGCATTAAGGACTCGCACACTTGCATACAGACAGCCTCAGAGCTAACAATTAAGAACTAAGTCGCAAAACCACCACCGAATTTTGATTTTATAGGGTCTTCATGTGAACATCCCGCAAACCAATTGTGTGAAATATTCAGAATGGAGACAGGAAAGTTTTTTTCCCCAAAAAATATACAGAAAAATTAGAGTACAACCATCTGTCCAAGGCTGTAGTATGTATAGCTGTTTATTTCTTATGTATAAAAGAAATGTGATTGAGCAGGGAGGATCACATATGGGGGTCCAGCCAGGTAATATGGGCCCCAGTCACGGCAACATTAACACATCCAGTGTGACACACAGACTCCCGGTGGCATTTATGAATCGGGATTTGGCAAGTGGCAAGAGGACTTCCTGAGATCGAAGCCAGAAGCCCCGTGACACACAATCCTGGGATCCCTGTTAAACACTAGCTCGATACAGCCTCAGCCATTAAGTGTCTCATTTATATTTCAGCAGCTTCTGCAGCTCAGGGGCAACCATGGATATTTCTCCCAGGAACAGCACCATCGCTGTGTGTTTAGGTCAGTGAATGTGAGAATATGATGAGGCTGGGAGGAAAATACAAGAGGAAACAAACAATCCTCTTAGACTTTATAAGCTCATGGGTCAAAAAAAACAAAAAAGGCACAAAACATGATTACTAATACAGCGTCATGCATTCAAGTAAAATATCCCTGCAACAAAATCATGAAAACCAGTAAATTACAACTGTCTGTGCATTGAAAGAAAAAGTTGTAGCATTTCCCAGTACTTGGTGCACAGTTTAATCAAACCCCCACTCCATCTGTCCAGGCATTCATGCAATCTCTCTCCCTCTCTCTCTCTAAATATTTTAATGAAAAGTAGGGCAGCGGGAGCCCAAGTCCAGTACATATAATCCTTACAGGCTGCGCTACACTCTGTATGCCACACTGGATTAATCCCACGGGAAACATGGCGAGTCTTCACTGGATTTTAGGTCAGCGTGCCAAGGCACAACTTTCAGTCCTACATTTTTTATTTATTCATTTCATCACCCAGTTTGCACATGCTGAGCCATGCCAATGCAGTGAACAGAAGCACACACCCCACATCCACAAAAGCTCATCAATCTCACACAAAATCACTCTCTTTGTGACCTATCCTATCCATGCTAAAGATAAAATAAAATAAAATCTTCAAATGGAGATGAATACACCTCAAAATACCCATAAATAAATGGCACAACATCATAGCAAGTAGGGAGGATTAAGTAATGTTGATTAAATTTACCAACATGATAAACATATTATCCTCCCTCTTGACATCACTACGAGCGAGCCACAATATCAACAGTGAAATTTTAAGTGGATAAACTGGTACGGTAACACTGTTAGATGAAGTGATGTTTACTGAGCCTGCTCAGAAGCTGAGAAGATGAATACTTGAAATATTATTTGCTCTTGTGATGGTGCTCTTGAGAAACTATGAGCTAGACTTAATGTTTTTTATGGCTGCAATGTTCCTTTGCATTTCCATACTATGGGACGTATGAGACTGCATAAAAGACCCACTTCTGGAACTCATTGAAATTCAGGCTAGGACTCCAGATTGCGACTAAAACAGACAATAATTGTGACAATAATTTAAAAACTATACAAAGGCTTTGTTTGTGTCTATATGCGGGATGCATGAAGCACCGGTCATAAAGTCACAAAACCAAGCAACTTTCTGTTGGGCAGTTTGGAAAATTTGCATGACCAACTTAAACCTGATGCAGAGTCTGCATGGGTATATCTTTCACCCTCATAGGAAATTCCAAATTGCACAGACCTATTGAAATGACAGTATTGTTGCCTGTGAAAATACGCAGAACAATGGTAAATGTGACTACACATTTAGCAGTTTAACTCACCAAGGCAGTGAATCGAACTGTTCTCTTACTGAATCAAGAACCATTTTTTGATTACGCCGATTCAAAATGAACTGGGAACCATTAATGTGATGTAGACTGTCAATGTCTTCTGTCTGTCTTTTTACAAAAGTGTAACTAAAAGATACATTTAGATTTATAACATACACATTACATTTGCGAATTTAAATGTATCTTTGTGAATCTTGACATTTCAAAAAAAAATATTTACAAAAATATTATTGGCTATTGTTTGCAATATGAGGTCCAATTGTAAGGATGAACCAACTTATTTCAGAGACAAACATAAATCAACACACAATTTATTTCATTTCTTTTTCCCAGAATATGGCTGAAATATTCTACACAACGTATTTTTTTCTTAATCGTTTTTTTTTTTTTTGTCCAGAATCATGATATAGGCCTACATTCTCACTTCATGATGATTTTATTGTCCTGATCTCCAACGTTAGTTTTGTCTGTTTTATCCAGATGGAAGCACAAAGAATGCCCTTGAAACATACTGAAAAATTCATGTAGAGTTAATTAAAATCAAGCTTTGATCATACACGATATGCAAAAACAACCCCTCAAAAACTATGCAGATCCTTAAAGTATTACATTCCATTATATCAAATATCGCCAACACACGCACATATGAACGCTTGCAATACTGACATTATATATATGCTGCTTGTTATGTTACTGACAATGGGATCCATAAGTCTGAGACCACTTTAAAAAGGTGTGAGTCAAAATCTGATTTTAACCTGAAAATAAATTGGGGGGATTGAGGGATGTTCTGACTTAAAATGAATAAGAGATATAGAAGCTTCTAGCGTGATCATCCCTAATCAAATAAATGTTACATTGATCATGAGACTCTTCACACCAGTCTCATGAGACTCTACAGATGGTCAGATGTTCTTCCATTGAAGCAAAAGCTGCTCTTTGGATCATGAGGATCTACACAAACTTGTGGAGTTCATGTAGCTACTGCTGTAAAAAAAAAAAACCTAACATGATTATGCAACTGAAAAAGCATGTACTGTACACACCAGTACACGATGGATTCAAACAGTGCCGAATGTAATAGATATTCTAACTGATCAATAGCTTGAGCCTCCATGTCCTAGAATGAGCTGCTATGACACAATGTGAACGTGTGAACTAGTGTGAGGACACGCTCAGAATTCAGCATCCAGAAAGACGACGGAGTGCATTGATCCTCTGTGCTCCAGATCTGTCAGTCAACCTGTGGGTGGGATGCTAAAACATTCACTAGACCACGGGGACCGCCGCAGTGTGTCTGACTGTGTAAATTCACAATTCATCTTCAAAAGAACAATAGCACCAGTCTGCACCCAATGACAAGTCTGACATTTAAAAGGAAGGAAATGGTTTTGTAATTTCACAGTATCTTAAAGGGATAGTTCACCCAAACACAAATATTGTGTTGAAATGTTCTTATTCTTTATATTTTCCATATATATATTTTCAGGGGGTGAACTATGCCTTTAAAGGGTTAGTTCACCCTAAAATGAAAATTCTGTCACTAAAGGTAGGCTAGGCAATTTTCGGAGCAGCTAGCAATAGCGAGCTAGTTTTGAAAGCATGAGATTCCACCTTCCCATCAGTGTCTCCAAAGCCAGGCCTTCTTCAAAACACATTCATGAATGCACAGCAGAGTTAGCAAAGTGTCACGAGACGAGAGACGGTGTTAAAGGTGGAGTAATTGATATTTGTAAAACACTTTTTGAAAGTTGGTCAGACCGACACAACAACAAACGTGTAGCCAATCAGCATTAGGGGGCGTATAACGGTGGAGGAGAGAGAACGAGCAAGAGGGAGATTTGAGGACTGTAGAAAGAGAGATGGCTGAGAGACATTACAAAAGAGAAAAGCTCATAAGAATATCACTGTAAAATGAAGGGTTATGATCAGGAAAGAGCTTTAGGACCCACATAAATATTCGAAAGGCTTTTCTGTGCTGGAGAGAGCTACGCGGGTTGGCATGAAAACAGACGCTAAGGTTCGAGAGCGACTCAGAGCAATGAAGAGAGGGGTGTGTTTGTTTGGGTTGATTTCAAATATCATCAATGTTCAGCAATGACTTTGAGAAATAACATACTGCACCTTTAAACTACCTCATGCACATAACATTACAATAATAATAAACATAAACAACAAAGAGCACTGATCTGTACTACATGACTGCTGCAGATTAATTTCGGCGTTGATAGTGTTGCCATTGAAGCGCATAAATTGTCATGGGTTTCCATCTCTTCCAAATTACAGTAGTTATGCCGTATACGCAGCATAAGCTTGTTGTTTTGGTTCAGGAGGAACTGTAAAAGGTGGCTGCTGTTTGCGCCGCTCGGGTGACTGATGTCCGTCTAACTCTGCATAGCATTAAACGCAACATACGTTGACAGGCAGGTAGAACATTGTATCATTGCATTCGGAACGAATGTGAAGAGACTTTCAACCAGCATAACAAAAAAATGCTTCTGGATCAAATCACCTACCCTGCCTTTAATTACTCCCCCTCAAGTCGTTCCAAAGCCATAAGACTTTCATTCATCTTCAGAACATATTAAGATATTTTTAATGAATTAAAATTGGATTTCTGTCTCTCCATTGACAGCTATGTAACTATCACTTTGATGCTTCAAAAGTTCATAAAGAGATCGTAAAACTAATTCATATGAATTGAGTGGTTTAGTCCAAATTTTCTGAAGAGACACAGTCATTTTATATGATGAGCAGATTTAATTTAGGCTTTTATTCACATATAAACATTCATCAATGCATATATCAGTTATGGTAAACGGAAGCTCAAGCATGTTCGCTTGACATGCGAGAACCAATGAGGTTCATTCCCATGAATGACAACCTGTGTTACGCAGCACGTTTGAGCTTCTGCAAGAACCAATGAGGTTCATTCTCGTGTTACGCTGCATGTTTGAGCTTCAGCGAGGACCAATGAGGTTCATTCTCGTGTTACGCTGCATGTTTGAGCTTCAGCGAGAACCAATGAGGTTCATTCCCATGAATGACAACCTGTGTTACGCAGCACGTTTGAGCTTCTGCAAGAACCAATGAGGTTCATTCTCGTGTTACGCTGCATGTTTGAGCTTCAGCGAGGACCAATGAGGTTCATTCTCGTGTTACGCTGCATGTTTGAGCTTCAGCGAGGACCAATGAGGTTCATTCTCGTGTTACGCTGCATGTTTGAGCTTCAGCGAGAACCAATGAGGTTCATTCCCATGAATGACAACCTGTGTTACGCAGCACGTTTGAGCTTCTGCAAGAACCAATGAGGTTCATTCTCGTGTTACGCTGCATGTTTGAGCTTCAGCGAGGACCAATGAGGTTCATTCTCGTGTTACGCTGCATGTTTGAGCTTCAGCGAGAACCAATGAGGTTCATTCCCATGAATGACAACCTGTGTTACGCAGCACGTTTGAGCTTCTGCAAGAACCAATGAGGTTCATTCTCGTGTTACGCTGCATGTTTGAGCTTCAGCGAGAACCAATGAGGTTCATTCTTGTGTTACGCAGCATGTTTGAGCTCCCGCGAGAACCAATGAGGTTCATTCTTGTGTTACGCAGCATGTTTGAGCTCCCGCAAGAACCAATGAAGTTCATTCTCGTGTTACGCTGCATGTTTGAGCTTCAGCGAGAACCAATGAGGTTCATTCTCGTGTTACGCAGCACGTTTGAGCTTCAGCGAGAACCAATGAGGTTCATTCTCGTGTTACGCTGCATGTTTGAGCTTCAGCGAGAACCAATGAGGTTCATTCTCATGTTACGCAGCATGTTTGAGCTCCCGCAAGAACCAATGAGGTTCATTCTCGTGTGTTACGCAGCACGTTTGAGCTTCTGTGAACCAATGAGTTGTCATTTTATCTCATGTGAGTGACAGATTGTCCTGCCCTTGTGCCAGTAAACACTATCATTAAAGAAGAGAATGATGTTGTTTTGATTAAAGATTATGAGGGCACATTAAATAAAAAAATAATAATGTCATGCACGGATAAATCATTAATAATAAATACTGCAATATTCCATAAAACAAATAAGAATAGTCCATTTTTATATCATGGTGACTTTAAGAAATCAAGCAAGCATTTTCCTCCTAAATCCATTGTTGGATACACAATTGGGATTTGCTGACCTACAAAAGCTATTGATGAAAGATGTCTGTGGCAGCGGCAGTAAAGCATGCGCTGTGGTCCAACAAGAGATTTGTCTCACTCTGTTATGTCAGGATTTCGAGCAGACATCAGGGGAACGTTTTGCCCATAAACCCCTCCACATATCTCAGCTGTGTGACTGTCTAACATTTGCAGACAGGAGCCAAATGTGATGGCGCTGAATGAGCAGTGGGTCAGTGGAGCAGCCTGCTCACAGTTTACAGACCCAACACTAATCCCCTGCTTTCCCAATTTACAACTCTCATCTCCATGGCGATGTGGGCCAAGAGCCGAAAAAGCACCCTGAAGCAGACCACTCTGAGTCTGAACACTCGCATTTGGAGGCCAAAATTAACCACACATGCCAATGACGAGACAATTTACATGCCATGGAGGTATACATTGTGCAGTATTACTTAGAAAAATTGATTTTTATCCCTGCAATGATGAGATTAACAAACAGCACAGGTTGTTGTGTTACCCGAGAAGAGTCCGTTTACATTTCTCTGTGATCTTGATCTGCATTTCGTTTTGGATGCATATTAATGCGTTGTACATTACACATATTTGATCAGAAAGATTTCTGTATAACTACATTTTTCTAGATGAACATGATTGTCACTGAATAAAGAGATCAGAGGTCATGACAGATTCAGTTTTAGTAGACGGTCGATTAGCGAGGATTAAATTATCATTCTTACAATCCTGCACATGTAATTTTGCAGTGTTCAATAAAGTTACAGGCTAACTGCCAAGTTTAATTTACAGGGCAAACCCAATTTTTTTATATGAGCTTTCTGAAGTTCAATATTTTATGTCAGCTCTCTGTGGAATAAGGGCGCTTCTGCTCTGATGAAAAAACCACTGCGTATTGACTGCATCTGACTTCTGTTACTATTGAGGATATTATGATTATGCAATATCAGCTCATTATCTGGGATGTCCATTCATAATCGTTTCTTGCTTGCTTTGGGACATTCAATGCATGGAAATTAAGGGAGAAAACAATTAAGTTTACACAGATCAAAATTAGACATTGAACACAGAGTCTTGATGCAAATTCTCTCCATTTAGAAAGATTACTTGATTAATCTTAAAATCAAGTAACAAATACAGAACAAAGTTGAAAATGATTCCAATTGGTTCCAGTTGAGAAGGTTTTGACTCAAGACTGATGATCACTCAACAATCCATTTGCAAATCAAATCCTCGGTGGGTATCAAGTAAATTAGCAGCTTCAGGCTATGAGAGCAAATTAACTTTTCATCTGATTTTTAATCACTTTGAAATAGAGATTCTTTAGCTCTGGGATCTCTCTTCTCTTTTCATCAAGTTCACTTCGGAATGCATAGCTTCTGGGTCAATACAATTTATATCGAGATTCTTTTTCGAAAAAGAAAATATCAGTTTAGCAGCACAGTCCATTAGACACCTGTGAGCAGTGACTGAGCCAGGTTTTAATCCTATTAAGTTCAGGGGCTGAATTATATTGCGCTTACAGCACTGTAATGGCATAAAAACATTTACTTTTTCAGTAGTAGCAAGATGAATGACTTTCCATCTTGGGTGGTATACAGACCAGACTGGTGTGAAATGCTTAATGCACCATATGATCCAATATATCTTCATCAAATAAGCAACAATACAATGCAGAATAAAGCCATGTGCTCAAATAAACCTACACCAGGTAAGCACAAGAGAAATGACTGGACTCAATATATCAGTGTTAGCTGTACTTGGGCTAATGAAAAATACAATAGTCCATAATAAAAGTAGAGGAAAAATCTTACAATAATAAGTTAGTATTTTAATTTTTTTTGCTAAAATACTTAAGGTTTTCATTCTATTAATGAGGCTTTTCTTTATTATGATATCAGGACATTTGGATCGCACTGACATTTTTACTTTATGGCCACAAAAAAATATTACAATTATAAGTCAATGAAATGAATAACCTGCTTATCAAAGAACAGACTTATTTAGGTCATTGTGTGTATAAATCGCATTTTGATGTATTTTTAGATAAACGAATAGATCTTGGCAAAAATAAATAAATAAAGTCATGTTTTTGACCCAACTGTGTGCACACAACTTTGGAGAGAAACAACCGGAATATGATCCTGTCCTTGTGCTACTTATTTCCTCATCCTACCTAAACATCAAAAACTTTCATAAAGTGGAAGGGTTGCTACTTTAAACTCTTTTCTACTTTCTCCCATGCACTGACCACTGTACTCTGCTTGTGCTCTCCATTTAAAAAAATGAACCATGTCTGCCCACGCATGTGTGGTAGTTAGAGAGCTATTGCTCCTCGATAACAGCTGACACGTTGACATTTTGTTAGATGAGATCCTGAGTGTTTACACATACAAATTTGTTTTGCACCCTCATTTCTGCACTCAAAAATAGCATGGATTTAAATCAATATGACAGCGCATCAAACTGGCCAATAATTAACATTAAGAGGACAAACCATTTCACCTCATTTTATTCAAAATGATCACTCAACAAGACAGAGAGACAGATGGAAAATTAAATTGTCAAGCAGATGGCAAGTCCCTCTTGGATACCTGATAATTTCACCATTTTGACCCTCTCAAAAGCCCGTGGACAAAATCTTGTCATTTCATGAGAGGCCATATGGAAACAACTCCCAGTTTCACATCACTCATTTATTCATTGATTCAGAGACAGTTGTCTGTCGTTCTGCAAAGCTGACGGGCCACAGAGCCGACTGTGTCTGGCACGACTGAAATCGGTCAGGTTTGCCGTGCTTATGTAAAGGCTCGGAAAGATGTCGCAGATGCCAGAGGCAGGTCTTGCTCCTAATAAAAGGACCAGGGAGTGCAGCAAGTACAGAGGTCTGCATGACAAACGTCACATGGACCCTGCGCGCATACATGTCACGTGATCGAACGATTGAAAACAGGATTCTAGGATACACGGCTGCTGTTTTTGTATATGGAAACAAAAAATTTGGTGGTTGCATTTCTCTGATTAAGGATGGAAAGTAAAAAAAAAATCTCCCACATCTAAAAGGGCCAATGACATATAAGTGGGGAAAAATCTTAAATTTAAAAATAAAAAAAATGAATGTGTGTGTTAATATTTCATATGGCTTTGAAAAACTTTTATATTACTTGCAAAGAAGAGTGTATAAAAATGTATGTAAACCATGTGATGTAACATAAAAAGTAAATAACATTTCACCTACTCCAGAGATGGGCAACTGGCAGACCGCAATATATTTAACGGCCCGCTAAACCTATTATATTCTGCTAATTTTAATACATTTTCTTTCAGATTAGGATGTTAACCCAAACCAGGAGAGGTTGTTTGTTCCTGCCGATAACCTTAGTAATCACAGCGTGAGAGTAGTAGGATATGCGCGCTAATGTGCACGTTCACCAAAATGAGCAAAAAGAAAAGAAAAATTGACAATACAAATTGTGTTTTCCGGTCACGATGTAATAAAAACGGAAAAGTTTTTCCCTCGCATTTTTTGCATGCAGACGACAACATAGTCGAAACGATACCTGTTCACACGGATCCACGAAAATGACAAAATTGATGAGTATTATGATTGTATTATGCATGCCAGGCCAGTAGGTGGCGATGACACTTTGTAAAGAAACTCTACGCGCTTATAGACTGAACACGTAATACACGTGTGCATGACGTCACAGTTTTCACAAATTAGCGTTTTTGTTGTTTACAATACGACAATAACGGTATGGTTTTCAAAAACTTGCACTTTGAAACTCATTTTGAAAAGTTTGTGTATTCAGGCCCCCAAATCGCTGTTGCCATGTAAATGAATGACAAAAATAAATAAAAATTAAAATAAATTTGAAAGCTGTGTCGTGTAAACAGCCCCTGAGACAAGCCTTTTTGATTGTGGGAATGTTGTCTGAACTGAATGATATGTGTTTGGGAGGTGCTCTGGTATGGAAATTATGCACTGAATTGTTATGCTCTTATATTTAGCTATTGTTAAATAATAATGTTATTTTCATTCATGATAATGTGTGGATTTTGGTAATAACATTTGGAACTAGGCTATTTTTTGAGTAAGCAATTTTGAACTGTTCTCTGAGGGTGGGTTAAGAATGTTCTGTCAATGCAACTGAGATGTTTACATTTGCTGGGCAACTGTCTATGAAGTTTCCATTTGAATTTGCATAATTCAGTTTGCATAATTTGCCCTCGACATTATCACATCCCTGCCTATTACTTTGAATAAAGGTGAAAAATCATTATTTTTTACTATAGTTTAGTTATTTTAAATGTCAATATAGTTTTAATTTTTTTATTTCAGTTTTAGCGATTTAAATTCATCAAGTTAAACTAAATTAAAATGTGAAATGTTTCCACAGCATCAAACAATAAAATGCGTTTTTTTTTGTTTTTGTTTTTATGCAGGTATAACACAAATGTATGTACTTTATTTTAGTTAGCATTATTTTAGTTCCAGTTACTGAATTTTTTTTAAATGTTTTTAGTTTATATAATAACTCTGGTAGGGAGTAACATCAAATGACATTTTGCAACCTGAACGAACCATGAAGATGACTTAAAAAAAAACAATATCATTAAAAAAAAACAATATCATTAAAAAAAAAACTTGTAGCGACACTCCCTGTAGTGATATACAGTATGGGTCAGAATCAGATTCACTCGTACATTCTGTGAAAATTACAAATAGTGTATTTCTGACAAAACAAACAGCCACTGATGCATTGCTTCTTTAATTTATGCACACTACTTTCTCTGCAAAAGCTTAGGGGGTCGGCTTTCCCAGCACAGTTCTGTCATTATAGCTTGCAACATGATTGAAAGAACAAAACAGAACAGGAGCTTAAGTGGCAGTCCAGCCATGTATTTTCTTCACATTACAGAAAATCATTTACTCGCTGCCGCTGGGCAAATGAAGAACCCAACAATCCAAATTGAAACGGGACTGATTCATTAAATTAGTCAAAGCGGGGTCTAATTTACAGACATCCTCACTTATTTGAGGAAATTTCCATGTCCTTATTCGCAACCTAAGTCATGCGTGTCTCAATGCTGAAAACAATTATTATACAGATCTGTATCTGCTCTGAGGTGTAATGAATGAGCTTTTACTCCTCACATACATCACAGACCAGACCAAACCAACAGGAATGGACGGTGTGATTTCAGGCTATGGCTAAGCTTCATGTATGCATTGTTTATAGCTTATCACTATAAACAGATGGTTTATCATCAGAACAACATACTAGACGAAGCAAAACTCTCATCTGATGTTCCACAGAGAAATTTCCATCCAGTAGGTAATAAATAAGATTGACTAACTACACTCTTAAAAATTAAGATTCTTTATTGCCATCTTTGGCAACCTTTAACAACCTCCATGGATGACTTAACAACATGTACTTACTGTATAGGGTTAGGGTAGCATTAGGGTTTGGTTGAGGGATAGTTGCATGTAATTATGCATAATTTACTGTTATTACGTACATGTAGCCTGACATATGTTGGTTATTTACCTTATAATGAAAGTTATTTAGATTATTAAAATACTCTTCAGGCTAAAGAAATTGGTTCTTTTTAGATCTGATCCCTGAAAGGTTCTTTGAGGAACCAAAAAATGGATTTTCTATGACACTGCAGTAAAAACTCTGTTTTGGAACCTTTCGTTTTAATATAATAGTATATAATAAGACTACTCAAGAATAAGATGATGATATCATCAATAAAATCATGCTCAAAAGAAATGCATTACTACTGTAATGTTTCTCCTCCCATGTCCTGTTGCAACAGGTCCATCGTACCAACAAGGAGCAACTCCAGGATATAATGGGCAGGAAGAACTTTAAGAAGCACATTGATTCACTCTATTTAACTAATGCGAATCTAAATTTCTAAGAGGACATCTGCACCTTTTTTTCTAAATATATTAAAGACGGACTTCACTATCTTGGAGTTTAAAAAGAGATCCTTGCCGCTCTCCTGAAGGTTTTGGGTGGTGATGAGGTGCTGATGCAGATTTGAGACAATGGCCCACGTGTACTAACAGACAGACTGGAGCATGACAGACAAAAATGTAGAATATTGCTTGGTAAAATACTAAAGGTATTTTTAAGATATTTTCAGTTTCAACACTACTCCATTCTTCTCAAAACCCATAGACAGCATTTTGGGGCACCTACTTCCATTTGTACTTGTAATAAATGAAAAAGCTCACTAGGTTTGAGCCTACATATTTTCAAATGCTATTGAAGATGTATCATTCTCTGAGACAGACAGATAATCGATAATGCAGCTTAAAGAGACATAATTTACACCCTTGTGTTGTTACACTTTCTTTTTTCTGTGGAACACAAAAGAAGATGTAATGCAGAATGAATGAGGCTCAGTCACCATTCACTTTCATTGGAAAAGGTGCAATGAAAGTGAATGGAACAGACTGCCTAACATCATCTTTTGTGTTACACAGAAAGGAAGAAAGTCATGCAGGTTTGGAACAACATGAGGGAGAGTAAATGATGAAAGAATTTTCATTTTTGGATGAACAATCGCTTTAACTTTTTCTCTGATTGAACAGTTCGTATAGATTGTAAACGGAGTATAACAGTTGACCAAAGGAAAGCCATTTCAACTAATTTATATCCACAGACAGACAGACAGTGGCAGTGCACCTGTTTTCGATGCACTTTACTAAAAACGGAAGACTTTAAATTGAGATAATATGACATGACTGTAAAACACCAACATCAGCGCCTTTCTTTAAATAATTATCATCTTAATTTGATCAATATCGTCAGTGTGATGTAGCGTAAAAAGTAACAGACATTTCAAAGCACACACGCTTGACACAGACACATGCTCTTACCTTCAACAGCCCACACAATCCGTATTATCCATAACAAACGAATTATATCCATAATTGCCGTAAATTTGGGCATTTTACTGTAAAGACCCAGAATATTCATTGAAAACTTGTCCGGCAGGCCATCTGTGAACACACTATGAATACAAGCTCTCGAATAAACCCCATCGGTCTGGAAGAACTAAAGCAAGTTTGGACGAAACCAATGAAACGCAGACGAGGGGCGGGAATGTGTGGATGACAAGAGTGATGCTCAACAAACGTGATAATCATTGCTGTCTGACTGCAAGATAATAATAATAACAACAATAATAATTGATTATTATCATCGTCGTTTTTATGAAAGCTAATTTACTTTTATTTTAAGTTATAAATATTGGCCTAATAAATAAATAAATTATACTATAAATTGTGTTTGTTATCAAACAAAATAAAAAAAATTAACAAATTATCTCTGAAACCAATTCATTTAAACACTTTAAAATCTAGACCGTGATTTTAATTATTATTATTTTTTTAATGTAGGCATATTTGTTGTTATCTTTTCCGATCTGTTAGCAACTATTCTAACTGGGTAATAGGCTATATCCATAATGTCAGCCATTTAAAACTGGTTTCGGAAGTCACTAAAAAATTGTATAAATAAATAAATAGCATTCTTCTTTTGGATACACAAGCCAAGTAATTTGCCCGGCATTCACTTTTTTGATCAATGACAATTTATGTCCTACCAACAGCGCCCCCTGGAGTCTGTTCTGTTTAGGTGCGGATGCGGATGCGGTGGTATGTTGGGGGGAGGGAGGTAAGATAGGCTGATGCATGTGATCATCATCTATCAAATAGCTCTCTAATCCTTCGCGTCACTTGCAGTTTTATCTTTTTGAAGATTACAAAACTGACAGGTCACACAAGGGGCTGGTGTAAGTCAGTCAAACGGCCTCGTTTCTCAACACCACTGCTCGTGATCTTTGACTCCCATGTGAGAAGAACCCAACTTCAGCCCTCATACATGGATTAATTTATTCACTTAGGTATATTCCCACTGACTTTAAAAATAAAATTGAAGACCCTGAATAGTGGAGCTATTAGCGCACATGCACAGTTACATTTAAAAAAAAAAAGAATAAGTAAAAATGTTGTTTTTTACAGCATTTTAAAATATTTATTTATACATTTTTTAAAAATCATCTGTAAAAAACAAGTAAAAACATGAGTAAAATAAATACAGTCATTTTTATTAAATAGCCATACGACAGTATTTTACACGGACATTTGCTTGTAGCCTATCTAAAAACATACAACTGAAGAGGAAATACATAATGACTCATTAAAAATAGAGCATGATTATACAAATTTCTGCAAAAGACAAAAAAAAAAAAAAAAAAAATCCAAACGGAGCAAGAGCAAGAGAGGGATAGACCACCGGAAAGGGAGAGACGGGGAGCTAGGGGAAGAGAGAGAGGGTAAGAGAGAGGGAGGAAATAGAGCAGAAGAATATGGAGCTGACATAAATGATTCTAGGATAATTCAGCCTCAAGATGAGTGAGGACTGCAAAACGGCAGACTAGAGAATCCAGGGGTCGTTTCCATGGAAACCTTTGCCCAGGGAGATTGGCGACCCTCCTGTCTACTAATGCTAGCAGAGCAAAGATTGTAGGTCACATATGGCACCAACAAACCAATCAGGTCTAATCTGTCTTGACTTCTGGGTCATGAATTGAACCATGAAACTGGTTTTTACTCTGGCTCATATCACTAATTGTGCGTGTGTGTGTGTGTGTGTGTGTGTGTGTGTGTGTGTGTGTGTATATATATATATGTGTATATATATATATATATATATATATACACAAACACACACACACACACACACACACACACACACACACACACTGATATGAGCCAGAGTAAAAAACTGTTTCATGGTTCAATTTATATATATATAATTTATTTATTATTTATTTATTTTGTATTTATACACCACACACCTCCGACCTCCCACACACTCATTATATATTTATTTATAAATCATTCAATAAATACATTATTTCATTGTATGTATGATAATAATAATAATACAAATGTATATAAAGTTCTGCATGATGAATACATTCAGATCACTGTTTTCATCAGTAACTCGCCACTGAAGTCTGAAACTAAACAAGCTCAAAGAAGTTCAGCGACCCTCAAAGAGTGTGTCTTGCTGAACTACGGCGAGAGCACACACCGCAAAATACTCTCTTTTGTGAGAGTAGAAACAAACATGACACCCCACTGTGCCATTTTGATGGCTTCTGATAGTAACACGCACTGATACGGGTCTGCCTTTCTAATCCTGCTGCTCTAAATTGGAAAAATTGACCTTGCTCACAGAGGTGACTCAAATTTGCTCTCTTTGACATTTCCAGGACTTAGCAGAGTTTTCTGTTCAGATGAACGAGGCCTCGAGGACGGACAAATATTTCATGAGTAATTTAATATCTGGAGCATGCGCACGGTCCTCTGTGAATTAGGCTCTGAAAATAGTAGGATGGTATCAGTTGACAGCACCCCAAGTCTTCAAGATTGGGGAAAGTCATGAAGGCGTGGCCTCAAAGAAAGAAACAGAATAAGTAAATATAATAATGATGACAGTAATATAATGGTCCGGGTACCTAACATAAACTGTTCCCCCATCCCACACCACTACAGTTAGGTGTCACACAATTGATTTTGTCAGGTATAATTAACAGCTTGATATGTTTATGTTATTAGATATGGGATTGTGTGGGCCCAATAAAACCAGCATGGAGCAGTCACAGCTTGTGCAGACAGGCTGATGGTATTGATCTCACTATCGGTTTAGACATGGAGCCCGAGGGAAATAGGAAAGCTCTCTAGCTTGCTTCAAAATCAGGAGGAAAAGATCAAATAGGATAAGTAGTTGAGTCAAGCAAACAGCCGCCAGTCAATAATTCTCTTTTTATGGCACTGATATCCACTTCATGCATGATTCATTATTGAACTGGCTTCCAGGCACATAAACAATGCAATTAATCTGATATTGTGTCAACAAGCTGATTAAATTACTTTTATAGAGGCCTATGCTTTTCCCCCCTTTTTGTGCAAATTTTCCTTTATGGGAAAAAAACAACAGAAACAGATAATACAGTATACTTGCTGCCCTCTTGTGACAACTGTTATACAAAATAATGTTCAGCCATTAAAATCACGCTGGATATCGTGGTCCCTTTTGCATGTAACTTTTAAAATGTTTTAAAAAGAAATAAAATGTGAAATATAGGCCTATGTAAAACTACTTCCTCAAAATATAATAAATAACAATCTTTCATACAAACCCAGTGTTTCTCAAACTGTTTCTGCCATTCCCCACTTTGGAGGTAGGGAAGGGTTCCGAGCCACACCTGTCTCCAATCGCTCCAACAAAATGGTAATAAACTACACTTTCATTTTAAAAACATAAAATCAAATAACAGCATTAAAAACTTTCAAATAGAGAAAATGAAAGTGTAATTATATTATCACTCTGCATGAAATAAGACTTTGTCCAAAAGTAAATAGTAGCCTAATAATATAACATCAAATTCAGAAACGGAGAAAATAAAAGTGTGGACTAGTTGTGATTTGCTTCATTTTGACACTTTGCAAACTGCATGCAAAAAAGAACAAACAAACTTGACAAAAAATAATAATAATCTTATTCACTATTTTTTTTTTTCAAGGCGACCATTATTTAGAACCATAGACAGTTGTTTAGAACGTTTCACTTTATTGTTTCCATGGTGACGCGTCATTGCTTGTCGCATGACACACCGCGCTGAATGACTGATGAGCTGCTTTTATTTTCTTTTTTATTCAAAATATTCACAAATTTGTTAGCTATAGCATGAATTATCTGATATTCCGATTGTCAAATATGTGCAAGTGGATGTGTTTTGTTGTTTAAACACCTTTATAACGATAGCGTTAGTTGAGCTAACGTTATCTTTTACTGTCTATGCGTTATATGCGCGACGGGCGCCGCCATGTTAGTTTTGTGCCACAGTTCAGAGAATCGGATCTGTTGGATTTACAACACGTGAATTAATCCACTTCTCCTGACATACATGAAAATAAGATGCCGGTGGACTGGGATAAGAATAGAGTAAACTTTAAAGTTACTTACACAGTGTGTATCTGATATGAATAAAACGTTGCATCTAATAATGGAAGAAAGGATTATCATTGCCGCTTCCATAGACGTGTATATTTTACAAACTCTAAATGTACTGTTTTTTAGTAGCCTACTTATGTGAATTTAAATGTCTGAAACCTAAAATAAACATTACGTGGTTGAAAACACTGCATAGTTGTGATGACAAGGGCTCAGCGCCAGCCAACGCAAAAGCACAGTTGATCACGTGATGCACTGACCGTTCTAATCACACACACTGGTTTGATACTATGCTCCAGGACCAGCCTACTAGGTCACACCATGGGTCACACTCACACTGGTGTGATCATGACTTTAGGAGCCATACAGGCCTGGGAGGAGTGAGCACCCTCTGCTGGCCTAACTAAAGCAACTTCCAATGAAATCTTTAGTTTTTCTACAAAGGTCTCCCTTCCATGTCACAGCCTGGCTCGAGCCCACTTAGCTTCGGTAGCGAACCAGGCTTTGAGCATGGGACGCTACAGCTGCACTGCTTCACGCTGCCTTAATAAAACGGGTCCAATGGAGGGGCAGCGCATCCTGAGTGGCTCAAAATGTACTGTATTGCAATACAGTATAGTCACAGTATAGCAATTCTCTCCCAAATATTCTGCTACTCTAACTGCGCATATTTCCTCCATTGGTCTAAGCAGCAAAGGGTGGTAATAAGAAATGTACACTTGTACACCATCTTGCTAATTACGTTTCTTTAGTAATTTAGCAATCCTACAACCACTGTAGTGAAACCAACCTTACCAGAATTTGCTATTTGCTAATTTTCCTTAATTAATGAGGTCAAATTAATAATTAAAGTGGCGATTAACGACCACATAGTCAGGACCTCGGTTAACTAACCTATTAAGACAAATAGAGTAAATGTGCAAATAGTGTTCAGCATGATCCATTAACAGCATTTTACTTTAAATATTATTATAATAATTTCTAAAAATTATAAAAAATATATTATAGGCCTATATTGAAAGTAATATAACTAAATATATAAATAAATACCAGAAATGTTTTTTTTTTAATGCATCAAACAAAAAAGAAGGTAAAATTAAAAATACATTTGTAAAATATATAAACTGATGAACAGAATGGATGTGTAAAGACTGGAGTGTGGCTTTAAAGGAGGAGATCTTCAGATTATGACGTGCTGGCCTGCAGTTGGCCGAGAGGATGCTGAGAAGTTACGGGTTCTTGTAAAGATTAAAGCATGGCTGGTGAGTGGCTGGTAAGCTCTAGTTGTGTCTGTTTTCAGCTTTATTGGAATTCCACTTTAAATGTTTTTTTTCCTTTGTCTGTTTGTTTGTTTAAGAAAAACAAGTCTCTGTGTGAATAGACGTATCATTTGGGAGATATACAATGTGGAAGGAGGAGTAAACTCTGTGGTAAAGGAGTAAACCTTGTGGTAAGACATTTGATCATTTATGCTACATGAGAATATTATATCTTACTGTAGAAAATATATTAGAATCAATGTTTTTAGTAGTACAAACTGTTTTGTTTCATCATGCTCATAGAAAATGTTACAATTATTAGTGTTTTTTTTTTTTTACACAATTCTGTTTAAGATTCAATACATAAATTGTAGATACAGTATGTATTGATGTGACTATCTTATATGTGAAGTTCAGAAGATTGCATCTGTGAAACTGTCCTTTCTCTTTAAGCCTGCCAGAGAAGGAGACCACCAGACTGCAAAGATGAAAGTGAAATGGACGAAGTTGGGCATGGTCTTCTTTCTGCTTCTCTCTTTTGTAATGACAGGCTGTTTTCTTTGGCAGTACAGGCTTCCTAAAGCAACACCAGGTAAAAATGGCCCAAATTAAAAAAGGCTACTATACTGTAGAGAGATCCAGCAAGTGATCATCAAACATCAATGAATGGATGGTGAATGCTTATATAGAAGAAATTATGCATTTTGCTCCCACAAATAGAAAATCTAGAGGTTTTTTTTTTTTACTTATAATGGGTAGAAGTGCCCAGAAAATTGGGGAACATCCTTACATTTGGCTTTTCGATCTCCTTTTGCTTAATTAAAAGTTTGCAGGAGATGGCAATGGATTACCCAGAGCTCGACATAGTGGCTTACTGTGTGCTGTAAAGCCTGATTATCACTTGGGGGAAGGGAAAAAGAACTTTGTGTAAAATACATGATTATGGACCAAACACCCACCCCCATCCTCCATTACATGTTAAATGTATATTATATGATGATAAGATATGAGTGACGGCATTATGTTATTTTCATATATCATATTTGTTGTGTTATACATACATGTGGGTCACACTAAAAGTTCTATATTTATCTATATGTTGTATATATTTGACAGCCTACATATGATCTTTTTACTTTACAGTGGATATAAGAGTTGTAAAAGAAGTGAAAGAGGAGAAGATGTGCCCTGGTTTCCCTGAGCCTGTCCCGTTAAAGCACCCGATACCTGTCCTCATGGAAGCTTTGGACAAGGTCAGAATGCTGTAGTCAAATGATGAGTAAAAATCAATGCACTTTCTGTGTAAATTCCTAGACCACTCTGATTGGAATATTAGTTATTTTCTGTTTATAAATATTGATAACCAGTTTGATAACTATTACAATATGTTGTGCTACAGGTGGATGTGCTTTTGAGAACCAGCCTTGATTCCACAAAACTGCCCGCCGTTTCTGCTATTGTAATATTTAATGATTCTGTATTGTGGAATGGTAATTTTGGCAGAAAGAATGGAAGTGACCCGAAGTCTCCTCCAATAAATGAGTACACAGTTTACAGGTGGGTTACAGTAGCTTTGCACACTTATGATTTGAGTTTGGAAGCAATAATTCTCTTGTTGCTTCGGTTCTTGGGGGCGTTTCACAACTAATTTAAGCTTAAGGAGAAATTTAACTGTCTATTCTTTTTGTGTGTGTATATGTGTACATATATGTATCTTATATATATGAAGAGTTCAGATGCAAAAGCCTCTAAGTGCCATCTGAAATTTTCTTCTAGAATGATCATTTTTAT
>NC_140218.1:21181109-21301109 GCF_951802725.1 Rutilus rutilus | reverse complement strand
TCCCACTCTTGGCTTCTTTCTTTAATAATAATATTAAAAACAATACAAATAATAATAAGAACCTACACTTCCGTTCAAAAGTTTGGGGTTGGTAAGAGTTTTGAAAGAAGTTTCTTATGCTCACCAAGGCTGCATTTATTTGACAATAAAACAGTAAAAAAGAAATATTGTAAAATATTATTACAAAAATAGTTGATGTAAAATAACTGTTTTCTATTCTAATATATTTTAAAATGAAATGAATTCCTGTGATTGGAAAGCATCATTACTCCAAGTCTTCAGTGTCACATGATAATCATTCTAATATGCTGATTTGCTGCTCAAGAAACATTTCTTATTATTATCAATGTTGAAAACAGTTGTGCTGCTTAATATTTTTTGTGGAAACTGTACAACATTTTTGTCAGTGCTCTGTGATGAATAAAAAGTTCAAAAGAACAGAATTTATTTGAAATAGGCATCTTTTGTAACATTATAAATGACTTTACTTTCACTTTTGATCAGTTTAATGCATCCTCGCTATAAAAGTGTTAATTTATTTAAAAAAAATCTTAATGACTCCAAACTTTTGAACAGTAGTGTACATATCCATCATCTTCAACCAGAGGTCATATAGTGTGTGTGTGTTAATACAATCTTTGCTTGTTACAACCCAGCATAACTTTGAGCAAAGTTTTTGTCTGGCTTGTTATGGCTTACAGCTTTACTGTGCTGTAATTCTGCTGTTTTCTTACTCCCTGTTGTGAGGTCTTTTCTACGAGGATACGGTGAGAACTTCGAAGCGTCTCAGCTCTAGAGTTTTATGGGGCTTTAGACAGATACATCATCCAAGCTGATTACTCACTTCGAGTTTACATGTGTGGTTTTATATTTACGTGTGTGTGTGTGTTTTGTGCAAATGTATATATAGCTTGTGTCATTGAAGGGCAGACATCAAGTGTGGGAGGGTATATTCATAGAAATGCTGCTTAGAGGAAATTCATATTCAATATTTTTTCCATGCCTGAGTGACAGAGTGTGTGTGAGGGTGTGAATATGTGTGTATGTACATGTAGGCGGGAATTGAAGCCCAGGTTTTTTATGTTTTTGTTTTGAAGCACCCTCCCTGACTCCCTCTGTGCGGAAGTGTTACCGGAAATAGTGTGCAGCCGCCCCCGGTTCTGCGTCAGTTACGCTGAATAAAGCGAGGGGGCTGGACGGGGGCTTTCCGGGAGGACGTTGAGAAGGGTGGGGGTTGGAGAGGAGGAATGGGGGCAGGGAAGTGTGTTTGTGTGTGCGTGTCTCCGCTGAGGCCATGTGGGTAACAGCCGTCTCTCAACGCTAACTTTATCAGATAAAGCATCACTAGTGCTGGCGCACTTCATACACAGCTTCCAGTGGCTGTTAACAGCTCCAAAACGCACTTGCCGTACGGATAGAATGTCACAAAAAAAGCAGTGTTTGTTTGTGTGTTCTCGGTTCTGTGTTGATATCATTTCTCATGAGTTTATACAAGATTCGTCTCAGTTTAAACAACTTGGACATTTAAATAAACCTGTCATTTGATGTTGTGCTCAAACTAAATAGATCTAATTTTCTATGTTAAAATAGAACATATATAGACAAAAATCCGCTTCCTCTGCAAAAAGAGAGAGAGAGAAAAAAAGAAAAGACAGTCGCTCTGGAAAAAAGTGTGTTCATCTTGTTCATCCTCGGGGATGTTTTCATCTTTTTCAGCTTTTTTCCCCTCTTCTTTTTAATGTATGCCACTTGAGAGAATCCAGAGGGGCTGCACCTGTTTGCCTCTTGGCTAGTCTCTCCACCTCCTGCCCCGGCCTGCCACTCACGCCTCGGCTCCTGTGGGATGCTCTGCATATGTGTATGTGCACGCGTGCGAGCTTTGGGTGTGGAGGAAGGATAGCTGCAGGGCTCGGCAAAGTTTGACAGAGCCTGAGATGCAAGCATGCTCTCTCACACACACACACACACACACACACACACACACACACACACACACACACACACACCACCCATTCACACAAACAGACTTTTCAGTTGAAGTTTTTCAAAGCCGTATTCATTTTTCTGGATCTGTGAACAACACTCCTATAGGGGAGATTGGGGTAAGCTGTGTCACTTTTTACTTTTTTTGCTATGAACTGAAATGAGAAGAAAGTGTCTATAAGATATAGCCAAATAAAGACACCCCATAGCCATAATTTTGGGAAAAGTGCTTCTTTTTTTGAGGAGGCGCTGCCTCCCTTGCCTCCTTGGATGAAACGTCCCTGGTTTGTGTATATATATATATATTTCAACCATGACAACTCGCAGAATAGATTTAAACTGTATTTATTGATAAGAACGGAATGTACATAGGCTCAGTCTTGGCAGACTAAATCTGCTACGCTGCTGCATGAATGAAGACTACTGCCGAAACATGCACATAAATACAGTGAATAGAATGCAAACTGCTGCAAGGAAAGAAGGGAGAATCCCCTATCAGATCTAGGCAGGTGGTGCTGGGGAAGGAGGAAGGCTCGAAAAATTCCCATGCCATGCTGAGTTCAGCAAGTTAGGTATGACAATAAGGGTGTACTCACTAGGCACGGTTGCCTTGTAACGTTCCCTGGCGCGGTTAGCGATCATCACACTATATGCGCACCGCACCCGAGCCCAACTGAACCGTGCTCTGGCCCACCTCTTCCAAGCGGGCCAGGCAGCGGTTAAACAAACAAACCGCGCCCGGGCACGGTACGGAGCGATCACACTAGTCCAACGAACCAGACTTTTGGGGTCAAACGTGTTCTGGCACGGTTCAGATTGCCTAGTGTGAGTAAACCCTAAAATGTTCTTTTACATAAGTTGTATGTCAGTTTTTAGTAATTTTCCCATGTGCACCTCTCAGTCATAAGCAGCATGATGGGCGTTGAATACATATATGATCACATGGCAAAAATGTTGTATTTTACTTAGATTATTGGGTGACATATTGTACCCCTCTCTTACATACTGTTTTTGCAACCATCCCTCTTTTTTCCTCTTTCTTTTTCCTTTTCTTCTTCTTCTTCTTTTCTTTTTCCCTTCAAATCCACTCTCCTTCTCTGTTCACTCATGGATAGCAATAGAGGCACAGAAATCTGCACTGACCCCTTCAGGTCACATTAAAGGTCGCCCAGCTTCACACACTAAACCCTGAGGGCCTCTCATCCCCTTCATCCTTCGCTGTCTTTAGATGTCTGATGCGGATAGAGGGAAAAGGAAGAGAAGGAATCACTATCACGTCCCATTCACTCACCCATCCTCCATTACTAGTCTCATGGATCAATGGTCTCTCCCTTTGCATGGATCTCTCTGACTGAGTTTTGCTGTTATTTAGGGAGTTCAGCATGTTGTGCATTTCCACCTTTTATTCTGTCATTACTTCTTCATGATTTGTGACCTGTGTTTCATGATTCATGACCTGTGAGACTGATCTGTGTAGGTCATATGACAGCGGGAGAAATTAGAGTGACTATTTGCTGGAATTTAGTGTAAAAATGAACTTTTAACTTTACAACTGCATAATATAAGAAGGTGTTAATATCGAGTGGTGTAGCTTAGTGGTTAGATAAATGACTCAAGAACCAAAAGGTTGCACAAGGAGTGATTCCTTGAACTATCACCATTGTGTCATTTATCCCAGATTGCTTTAGATAAAAATGTCAGCTAAATCAGGGGTTTTCAAACTTTTTGATGCCATCAATCCTGGATCCCTTAAATGTGATCCCCATTATTGATTTTTAATATTATGATTTAGGATTAAACATTAATAATTTGGTCCTTTTCATTTATTTATTTACTTTTGCTGATTCTGCTGAAAAGCCCTGTGCTAAATAACAAAATAGAGTAGTGTATCTGCTGAGATAAATTATGAATTCACATTGCTTTATGTCTATGTGTGCAAAAACTGTAGCTTTTTATGAATCAGTTTTACTGAAACTGATTCATAATGCAAATGAAAAAACAAAATGAAAAATGAATACAACAGTAATACATTCAAAATGTGATTTATCAGCCTAAAGAGAATTGGAAGTGTGACGGATCGGGAACATTAGCCATTTCTCTGTACTGCAGTTCAAGCCAGTAAAATCAGAGAAGGCTGTTCCCAGAGTCTCAGTCTGTCTGTCCCCTCTGTGCTCCTGCAGAACCGTGGGCGACTGGCAGAGAAACGCACCATCCCCTTGCCGCCAACACGGGTGCCCAAAAAGGAGCTGGCCTCCGTTTTCAGCAGTGACGACAGCGAGGGCAGCGAGCGGGCCAGTGGAGATCATGCAGACATCAAACAGGAAGAGCTGCATTACACTATCATGAGAAAGAGGTGAGAATTTGTGTGTGTGTGTGTGAGAGCGTGGGTGGGCAAAAAGTAGAGTGCCAATCCCAGTGCCAGGGATTGATACATCAACCGTGATCTGCCGGAAAGGGGTTAGCCATATCAGACATCAGTATACCACCAAAGAGCTTTAAAGAACCCTTAGGTCTTTACCCTCATAGCCCCCTATTTTGACACACACATACCCTCTAACACACACAAATTCACTCATTTACTCTTTTGGCAGATACTACAGACACACAGGATGTGCCAACTCTAAATACCCATGCTTGGGAGCCTACAGGATACATGCACAGAAATAAACATGAGGTCTTCTCATGAACCATATGAAAAGTGATATTGTTGATGAGGTATTTGCAGTCATGTGGCAACTTTCTTAATGCCATAGATCTCAGAATGGTTCGAGAGCTTTCACCTAATGCTTTTCCTGATGCGTGTTAAAGTTAAATTTCTCACCTTTTATATTTCAGTATGTGCCCTAACCGCATGCATAATTATATTTTGGTCATAGCACTTGCTAAAGAATGTGGGAAGCAAGAGAGCACCAACAGCTCAAGATCGGCTGTTCAGATCAAGGACAAAAAACGTAACTATACGTTTACATAACTTATAGTTACATATAGTATACAAAACTATACGTAACTATTACAAAAAACGTAACTATTGTTAAAGTTTTAACAATAGTTGTAATTCTATGAGAATAGTGCAGTCCACACCACAGCTATATAACAATAACAACAGAGGAACAATATCATTGGAATCACTTTCAGAATATTTTTTTTTTATAGCTGATGAACAATAAAAACATTGACAGCTAATCAAAATCCATTCACCTTTAAAGAGCTACAGTAGTGCATTTAAAGGGGCAGATGACATAACTGCAACGCATGCTCATTGTTTTGGAGCCTAATATAGTTATTTCAATAGTAATCTTTATAGTTAGCGTTTCTGGTTTGAAATTACCATGCTGTGTACCACAGCATTTTATGTCAGGGTTATTGCGCATGTGCTATGGTGGGACCATGCTAATATTTTTGGTTAGTACCTGAAAGTACTATTTACGTTGTAGTGATCATTGAGTACCATGGTATATAAAAGTACCTGTACTTTTTTGTTTGTGATGCCATGCCATTTATGCTATAACAATCTGGCTAGAGCAGTTTAATACAGATAAGCTAGATACATTTTTTGAAAGAAGCATAGAAAAGATTAAATCTAGTGAACTACAACTAGTGAGTTACTCCACTTAGTCCAAACATAAATATTGGGTCAAATTCTTCTATCTCTATCTTTTTTTAATTACACTAAGCATATTTATTGATACTTTTTAGTGTTAAGTTTTTTTTATTGAGGCCATAGCAATACATTCTGGGATTGCGGTCTCTGTGAAGTATTAATGTAATGGTTCTTTAAAATTTGGCCTAAATGAAGCAGCAGTTCATTTTTGGAACAGTCATTATATTCTGCTTTCCACAAAAAATAAAATTCATCCAGTGATGTGCTACAAGTTCCACATCTCCGTCTTCAATCAGTGCGAGGGAATTCAGTGTTCATTAAATCTTCATGAGCTGTGTTTGGCCTCCCTCCTCCTTGGCACACAAGCCTGAAGAAGCTTATGAGCCTGCGGTCAGTGCAGCAGTGAGCTAAGAGCAGTGGCTAAAGCGAACGGTTTTTCCGCCAGTGGTTTCGCTCTGCCTAAATGCATTACAGGTGATAACTAGCCAGCAGATGTCAGCCCTGGCAGGTGAGTCTGGGGAACCACATTTTTGTCAGACCATCTCCGCTTGTGAAAAGCCCGGCCTTGAGGTTCTGATCTATTATTAAGTTTCCTTTAATCACTAGAGCATGCCTTTCAAAGCTAGCTGTTGCTTTGAGACTGCAGGCTTTCTGGCTTTCGGGGGTCTTTAGGTGATTTTTCACTCATGTTTTTGAATAGAAGTGTCAGCAGCAGTTTCGATGGTGTTTGCAGTGAGATTTTGTGTTGGCGGTGTATGTTGCACTATGCTGGATTTTTAAATCTCCAGGAAGCTTTAGTGCTTCTAATGAGAGGAGTAAGAGAAGACAATATTCCCTTTTTCTCATTAGCCACTTGGCTCTTGCTAAAAATGTCTTGGTTAGCCCTAGCTCCTGTCAGGTTTTCTTAGAGCAACCGCCAATGCGTATAGCAATAATTTGACTTACTTAGTTGCCGTAGTAGTTGTAGCTGTGCAGTTATATACTTTTTTTGCTGCAGTAAATGGCGAATGAATTCCAATGGTTGAGTCAGTTGAGTGTAAGAGGCTTGGGTTTATGCCCATTGGTGTTAAGCGGTACATTTGGGTCATTACACAGCACTGTTAGGATATCATTCTCAAGATAGCCTATACGAATGTATGAGGACGTGCCCTCTTCCAGCATAGGCAGGTCATAGCTGAATCAGTCCTTTTTGTTGAGCCCTACAAGCTAACACAGGATGCTAGCTAGCTGTCATATTCATTAAAAACATCATTGGCCAAAACTGAGTGATGTGAGGGTGCTTATGCTGTGCTGTGCATTGAAAACACCACGTGTTTAAGCGTAACTTGAATTTGATTTTGTTGTGGAATAAAGAAGGGCTTCGAGTTCTTACCTTGGAGCGGATCAGCCCTGAATGCCCAGGTACAAATATAAGCCCTCATCTGCAAGAGTTTCTTGGTCACTTCCTTCACTCAACCCCGAGCCGCTGGCACCTAGCAGCCACTTACCCTGTGACATCGAGGACGGCACAGGAACCAGAACCGGCCAGCTAAACTCATTACAGTGATCTCCCCCCAACACTTCAGACGCCCGCGTGTGAAGATGCTAATGAATTTAAAGAACACTTATGACTAATATCTAGGGCTTTTACCCTGTTAAAGGCGGCGGACTGCAAGGAGCCACGTCTCTCCTCTGTTCCGGGGCCGCTCACCTCACCCCTACTTTACTCAGATGAGGATCTGACCGAAAGAGATAATGGGATGTTCAATCTATGAAATTCAATTTCCATTGATCTGGACTGGGTAAGTGAGTTGTGGAGGGGTCTTAACAAATTGGATTTAGTCAATGGATGGTGAAGGATGGGGAATTCTTTTTTGCGTTTGATCGTATTTACGCCTCATCATTTGCAGTTTATATTAGTGTTGTGGTAGTGTGCATAGCGTTTCTTCAGTCCAAATGTATCTGCTTATATAAAGTGGAGTCCCAAACACAAGATATTTTTCTAATTTAATGCAGTTTTTTCCTTGCAAACTATATTATCATCTTTGAATTAAAAGTAGCATTTAATTTCAGAATGCCTTCGTATTTGTTTTTCACTTTTGCTTTAATGACTACAGCACTTTAGCTGCATACACTCCACAAGTTTGTCAAACTTGATGATCATGTTCTCTAGCATGATTTGAGATGAACCTCTTGAGCTTCAGTGGAAGAAGAACATCTCACCATCTGTACAAAGTAGTTCACATGATCAGTGTCACAAATTTATTTGGATTGGTGACGTATATTATTCATTCTATGTCAATGTTTCTTTGTTTAAATTTTTTTAAATCCTAAAACTTTCTGTTTATTTCCAGGTTTAAATAAGATTTTCCCAGATTTTCTATGTGGACTCAGACTTTTGGACCCCACTGTACTTTAACATTCTGCCTTAAGGTATTTTAAACCAAAAATTGTGCAATTTCACATGAGGCTGACGAATATACATTTCCGCAATTGTGCGCAGTCAGTTTTCAAGGGATTTCCAGCCACTGCCGTGAGAAAAGCTGGTACACTTTGACACCTTAAAGAAGACTCCCTATATCTTTTAACCAGATTAATGATAATGCCCAGCAGGTTTATAGGTGATTAGTCCTCATTCCTCCTGTATCCTGCAGGGATATAGACCTTTCTTTCTTCAAAAACAGCCTGCTTAGCCTGAAGTGTAGCGCCTTAGCTTGGTCTTTTATATTCCTTTATCTTAATGATTTTGCATGTGGAGGTTGAGGGTCTTCAGGTCATGATGCACTAGAATATCTGTATAAATACCGTACTGAATAACAGAATAACAGGCTTGGTTTTATAATCTTTGAAATTGAAGTAAATCAACCGATAAAGACAACGTCATGTATCGACTGGCATCCTATCTGAAAACGATCACTTTCGCGATATGCTTTAGCAATCAAATTTGCAGGAATGAGATGTTTGTCATAGTATTAGTCTTCAAGGTCATGCCAATCATTTTCTGAAGCCTACCTGTGCACAGTCAGGTGTGTCAACACCAGGGCTTTGAGAAGTGCTGACTGCTTGTCTGGGTAATTACTGAGTAACCATCATGGATTATATAAGATAGTATACTTACTCAGAGGACAACCTGCTAAGAAAAGCCGCCAAAAAACATTGCCCATCCCATATGATCTATTGTAATATTTCTAATGTAATTATAAAGCCAATTTCTTCTCTTGTGTTATACTACCTGGCATTTAACTGCTGATTTACTTTGGATACTCTCATGATTTTTGTTAATTTTTTTCTTATTTACATTACAACCTATGGAAAAAAACTAAGTGCAGAAACATAAGTGGATTAGATGAAGGAGGGGAGGAGGAGGCAGGTTGATTCCAGAATGGTGGACCCTCCCCTTGAGCACGAGGGACAGGGAAAGGAAATAAATCAGACAACTGTTGCACCTGTCTGGATAGAAATTCTGTCTGTCTTCCCCTGGGTTTCTGCGGCCTCTTCAGAGAAGGGCCTGACCTGTCTGTGTTTAGCATTAGAAGCGTTTGTCCAACAAGGCTTGCCGTCCTCTTCCCTGGTGGCTGTCTGGACCTGAATGTAAGCATTTGGCTATCCAGAAGTGGAAATCAGCTGGTCCAAACCTCAGGACTGAAGCCAACCCAAACCGCCGTCTTTAGCGCACTGTAACTGGCCAGGCTCTTAAAATGCTGGTATGTACAGTCAAGGGCATTTTCATCTGACGCTTAAACTGTTTTTTTTATAATTTTTTATTATAGCAATATTGTTGAGTGTCTCGACACTAGTGTTTTGGTATTTTTGGAAATTTTATTCTGTTGTACTGTACAACAGACAAAATACTAGACCCACATGTTATACGTTTACAAGGAATGGCTAGTAGCCTGGTTGTGAATAATTTTCCTTTAAAGTTTTTTTTTTGCCCTCGCAAAGACATTCAGCTGATGATTAAGGTTTTGTTTTTTTTAACAAAAGGGCTATTTTTTTTGGTTGGTTGGTTTTAGTACACTCACACAGGTTTAGTAGAATCGTTCATATTCAGTCATTTGTGTGGTCCACCAGAGGAAATGATGGCTACTCAAAAGTTTACTTTAAATGATGTGACCATGTGCTCCATTCATTCATCTGTTTTGTTAAGGCATTTCTCTGTACAGTTCTGGAGCGTTGCACGACACACTGCTGGGAAGGGGACGTGATGCTGTAGGATTCCTGGAAAGAACCTTCTCTTAAGGCAATAATTAGTGGTTGGGTTCCAGTTCTGGAACTTTTAGAATGTCCAGGGCTCTTCCCAAGTAACAGCTGTAGCCTTAACGTTCTACAGTTTACTATTTACAGGAAAACTAGTGCCGTTTAAAACCCTGTTGTTAGAAATGGACAAATGTATCCCGCTACATACGATACAACTGTTTTGTTGATTTATATCCGCAACCTCTAAATTCATAGGGCTGGAATTAAGGCCAAATCCAATTTTTTAGCACAAGAACATTCATCACAAAATGTGTTTTTTTTTATTTATCTATATTAATATTTTCTTGACTCATTGCTATCATTCAAGTAATCGTAGAATAATTTACAGAATTCACATAGACTCTTTTCCCTCAGACTTTGAATACTTTTGGCGTGAAATATATTTGGTGTCTTCGTTAGAGTTTGGGTGAACCAAGCTTGTGTTTGCAGTTCCGCTAATTCTGCAAATGTTTTCAGTCATCCAGGTCATTGTAGGATATTAAAACCATAAAACTGCTTTGAATGTTACTGTAGACCTCTGTAGACTGTGTTATAAGATATTCAATATATTTACGTTCTTAGGAAATGATCACGCATCCCTACTCGCTACGTTTCCCTTGCCTGTCAAGCGGGAGTAAGTAGTTAAAGCAGTGAAGATGTTTTAATCAGGTGTTGTTTTCCTGTTAGCATCTCCTTTGATTGGTTTTGCTTCAGCCACATCAGTTAATCAATGTCATTAATGTCACATCTATAGAGGGCAGCTAGCTGTCTTTAAGACATTGCACCCCATCTCAGAGCTCTTTTAGGCTTTTTCCACTGTTTACTTTTCAAATTATCCAACACCGCAATGTTCAATGTGGCGAAATAATGTTTCGTTCCACTTCTACTTTTCTGGGTTCCCGCATGCTTATCGACCTCCCATCAGCTTTTATAAGGCAGGAACAACAGGAAAGCTCAGGAGAACGCACTGCACTCTCATTTATTTATGTATCTGTTTCGATATTTATTTATTGCTCTCCTCGCTAGCTGAGGCCCGGCTGCTTGGTCTGAATGTGAGCAGAATAACAACAGATGTGTTTTTTTTGTAGTAAAAAAACAAACAAAAAAACAGAGAGAAATATTGATTCCCTCCTTCCCCATTCTAGCATTGCATTTTTTTTAAACTGTACTGGTTTCACTGGACATGGAATGACTGTTCAGAACAATTGTTTGGGAAAAGTAACCACAAAATGTTCAATTTAGTAAAATTTTAAATTTTAAATTTTGTAGCATGTTAGGCTGCTTTTTTTTTTTTTTACAGCGCTAGTTCATAGTGCAAACTGTCTGTCACTTTCTGTGAAAGGAGGGATCCTCTCCACATGCCTTGCCACTTTCTGCTTGGCACTGCTTTGTGTGTGTGTGTGTCAGGGTGAGACTATCATCGCTGTGTTCAGTAACGGTGTAAGCCCTGGCGTCAGGATGCCCAGTCTGCCAACTCTCTGTGTGACCTCTATATCTGGCGCCAGCTCTCGTCTCCCGTGTCACTGCAGGGGCACTTGCGCTGGCACTATTTCCCTCCCTGACACTCCTGCTGCCATGAGGAACACCACGTCTGTCCAATGGCCTTCTGCGCTGCCTTAAACTCAAGTCAGTTCTTGAATACCTGCCATTCATCAGATGCCTTTCATCCAGATGTTGCCCCTGTCATATTTGAATACCCAGTCATTTGTGAACAAACCAAGCATTTTCTTAGAGGAACAGGTCACTCACAAATGAAAACTGTGTCATCATTTACTCACCGTCATGTTGTTCCAAACCTGTATGACTTTGTTTCTTCCCTGGAACAATTTAAAGAATGCTTTTACTTTTCAATTGCAGTTACACTAGACTAGGACTAGAGCTTTCAAGCGTAAAGAAAAAATGTAGTCCACTTGATATTTACTAAACGTCTGTAGTCTGTATCACTGATTAGTGAGCAAATAATACTTTGGAGATGCATCTGTTCTATTAATCTGTTCAGTTCACAAAAACTACTTGCATGATTCATTCACTGATCCGGTTCTCGAATGAGTGATTCGGTTGTAGCGGGTCTTGAGCAGAGCTCACTGGAGGGGAAGATTATCACTGAATAATTTTCATTTTTGGGCGAACTATTCCTTTAAACCCCTTGCACAGCTACCTAAAGCAGGACTTTATCCCTTTAGCAGCATTTGAATCTCAGTTCAGAGTTAAGCAAAGCTTTGTGCAGGTGTGCTGCTGGTTTTCTCCAAATTCAACCGCAAACCCTACTCCTAGGCCTAGTGCTCCTATATCAGACGCACGTCAAGAACAGATGGAAGTGCTTTCAGCTCTGCATGAGAGTGCTGTGGTGAGGAAATGTGTCTGCTACCAGCTACAACACAGTTGATGCAAAAAAAACATATCTTTCTGGCATCGGAAAGATGTTTTGCTGTTTGTTGCGGTGTCACGGATTTTCATTTTGTTTTAAAGCACTGACTCTGAAACTGCATTGAATGCCTCTGATTTTTTTTGGCACCTTCCAAATATGGTATTTTACTCAAAAACCCTCTTCCATAACATTTGCTTTTCTCAGGCACCAGCCACTGGGGGTGAGCAATCTTTCTGAAATTTTATATCATGGTAATGGTACATTTGAAAGTTTAGCTGGAAATTCAGCAAAAGAAATGTTATACATAAAAAAAAAAACCACACATACAATAGTAATTTTGTATGTAAAAGTATTTAGTGAATTTAATACTTTACAAAGTAAAAGTAATGCATATTTAAAATATGATTAGAAGAGCCAAGCTCACTGTACATTTGTTAAATTCTATGTTAATGCTTATTAAGTCACAACATTGCTTGGCAACCATAAACAACATTGCGTGGCTTTTACGTCAAAACATACTTTAAATTGTGTCACAGACATATTGCGGTGTAACAGTATAGTATATTTTCTACTGGTTGACTGTATATCATTATACTGACCAGCCGACCTTTTTTTTTTTTTTTCATAACTGCTAAATCGGTCACAACATTCAGATTTGTCAACATTTTTTGCAGAAATATAGTTTGCTTATGTTCAGTAGATCCTTTTATAGTTGTTGCATATGCTGTACATGAATTACATATTATTAAAATATACTATATTATTAAAATATACTTTTTGTCCTAGTTTACAATCTTTTCATGTAGGTTTTACGGTTTCACAATTCTTTGTTATTTTTAAGCCTTTTTAACTAAGTAGAGTCATCAGGCCCCATTTGCTGCAGTTTTTTATTTTAAATCGTCTTGCCCAGTGCGTCCTCTCACAGTGGGTCATATCTGGGTCAAAGTGTCTGTGCGGTTGACGGGGAAGGTATTGACCAGTTTAGGTGGAGATTATGCTGATCGTCTTCACTGTGCGATAAGCCGCAGCTCATGTCCTAAGCGGAGTTGTCAGGTCCGCCCTGTGCTCCCCTGTGTGGTATCGCTGACTCAGGCGGCCGGGTTTTAGATCCAGCCCTGACGCAGATTATGACCTTGGCCGACAGTCGTGGGAGGCCTCATTAGCGGCACACACCGGGACAGGCCAGAAAAAGTGCGCTAATTAACCTGCTAACAATGTCCTTGCTTAGTGAGCTCACTGCAGAGCCTCCGTCCGAGGATAATAGCCTTCCTTAGCTGCCAGAGCAGGAGCTGGAAGATGGAGCTGTTGTTTGGACTGATGCCCTGTTAAGGGGATGGATGGGGGAACTTGGATGACCTATAGAGAACGGCAGAGTTGTTTCCTAGATAAAGGTTAAATGGATGTTTGCGCTACACAGAGTAGCATAGTTTCACGCAAGTTTTTAATATTTTATCGCTGTTGCCAAATTAGAATAGACAAACATGAAATTTTAGAGTTTAAATCGTTTGGGTGTTTTCTATGGTGTAACTTATATAGATGTAGCATATTGTGTGAAATCACTTTCTAGGGAATTTGTTTCTTTTATTAATTTATTTCAGTCTCATGTATCTTTTTATTAATCTGGGAATTTGCCAGTCTCAAATGAAATATGATTTTTTCGATCATAGATTTTTATTCTTGTAAATGTACAAGAGTGATTGTGCTTTTGCTGTATTGTGTACTGTAAGGTTTATATTTATGTATAATGTAGTATGTATATAATTTATTATATATATAGTATTTAATAGTATTTGAATAGTATTTAATTGAAATTGTATTTTTAAATGACAGTATTTCTATATTAGTAAAAAAGGTTAATATTTATTTATATAATAATATTTTGTTCCGCTTCTATATGTATATATGTATGTATTGTTTTTAATTAAATAGTATTTAATTTAAGTATTATTCATTTTATGTTTAATATTTTTATGTATGCATTATTTGTAATAATTATTTGTCCAACATGATTTTTTAAATAATTTTTAATAATTTGCATTTAACAATGCTTATTTAACTCATGACATTGCAATATTGTCAGAACGTAAGATAAAATCATAATTTGTCCAACAATATATAGCTCAGTGAATGCTGTCATTATGTATAAGTATTGTGTATCTGATCTTGTGTCGTACAGTTGACCAATGGCATGTCTGTCAGCCTTTTGGGTTCTCGGAATGACAAGTGAATTTGCAGCCCAGTTCGGTCATGGAGAATAAATTCCTGTACGTGCTGTGTTGTTTGTAGCTGAACTGAAAGCGTGGCAGGCTGACATTACTGAAGCCCAGCCTGTAATCTACGGACTGTAAAACTACCATTTGGACTGCCACACACAGCAGGGCTATGCTCATGCTCAAGCATTTGGACTGCCCTGTGACAGCCCGTAAAAATGTCCCTCAGAACTCTCTTGATATTAGTGCGCCCCACAGACTGCCAGGCACTGTGAGATATGCATATGATATTTGCTCAATTCTAATCGGGTATTTGAAATCATTATGCGTTATAATGCGATCACAGCTGTAATCAGATTGCATTAAAATACCTCAGTGACACACTTCTTCTATCACTCTCTATAGAGACAACATGGCCCAAGCAGGTCTAAAAAGGGTTAATGAAGGATGAGTGAGGAAAGGATGAGAGTGGGAAGGAGGGAGGAAGGGAGGTTGAAGGAATGGCCTTGTCCAGTCCTAATCTGTAAGTTCAGTCAGTTGGCCTTGAAGAGACGACCCGAGAGAGGAAGACAAGTGTGCGGTGTGGATGCCGGTACTGGCCTGAGATCAGTTTATCAGTCTGTGAAGAGCTCTGTACTTTAACCCTCTTTTTTCACGTTTAATGTGTGTACATGATTCATGTGTAGAAACATTATTATAAAAGATAATAAAATGTAGCATTGTAAAAAAAAAGAACGAAAAAAAAGTATATTTAAAGGATGAATGTGACTCATGAATAAACAATTATATAATATAATAAAATATCATTTTAAAATATAATAAAATTAAAAATATAATCTAAAGATGTTTTTCCATTCATATTGTTTTAATATGTTCCTCTGACCTAAAACCCATTTAACAGATATTGTTTTTAAATATTAGTTAAATATTAGTAAGATAATATCATTGATTCTTTTTGGGGTCAATTTTATTCTGGCATAAACTTTGAAATATATAATAAAACCATTCCACATAGCATATATGACCTCATATAGTGTGTATAACAAATCAGATAATATTTTTCATAGAGAAAGTTTGGGGTCTCTCAATCTAAGCATTCATCAAGTTTCTTCACCTGTCCAAAACAGCTGACAAGATCAGTTCTCTGGTTGCAGTCAAACAATACAAGGCTGCGTATAAGGCCTTTTGACACCGGGACATAAATACTTTCTTAAATATCTCCAGAATTACATACTGTACAGATTTTATTATCCATTGTAATTTCTAAATCCACACGTACATATTGAATGCTAAAACCAGCCCCTTTTATTTGCCACTTATCGGGTTCCTTTATGAAATGGCAGATCTCTAGAGATTACACTGATCCCCCGCGCCTCCAGAGACCCAAACGATTTCAGCAGAGCGATCATAAAAAGCATAATCACCTGGTTTTAAGCTCATAAACTGCTTATGAGTTGAATGTGTTGATTAGAACATCTTAAGGTTGAAGATGAGTCTGGATGAAACTCAAAATTGCTTGACACAGGAATCTGTCAGCGCTCATTATACGCTTAAAATCCAAAAGACAATGAATGCAGAAGCGAAGCAAAAGAGCCAAAGGCAGAGAGCGTTTCAGCTTCAAGGGACCAGACCGGAGTGCAGCAGGTCGGCCGTGGTTGATTCAGTCGAGGTTGTTTGTGGTGGATTTACATTTGGTTTACTGTTTACTTTATGCTGTTGTATCATTCTTCTTGTGTTCAATTGGAAAAGTTGATCATTCCAGTTTAAATGGACAGAATTGGTAGTTTTTATATTGAAAGTTTTTTCAAAGATTTCTTTTAGTACTAGTATGCTAAATGTGTGAGTGTGCTGTTTCTGTGCATTATGAGCCTGAGATTAGGAATCTCTAGAGATCTTTACCCTCCCTCTCTAACTTCTTGTTATCTCTCTCCTTTTCTTTCTCCTTCCCCCTCTTTACTTTTTCAGTCGTGACAGTGACCTCTCAACGATCATCTCCAACCTGCACCACACCCGACAGCACGGCATGCCCGAGGGCCAGCCCTGCTCCGACCTCAGCCTCGCCTCCGCACACTCAGGTAGGACACGCCTAGAGACTGCACACCTGAGACACACTTACACATAATCGGAGATTAATGTTCTGGGATGTTATTATCCATGTGTTTATGGCCCTTATGAAGTGAATACATACTTATGGGGCAAAAGCAGATCCATTGACATTAATAGGAAGTGGTCTGGATGAAAGCAGTTGAAAAATGCTTTTATGATTATGATACACACTCAAATCTGTGAAATGTGCAGTATCTGACCTATAGTCTTGGATTATTGTAATTGTTTCTATGGCTCTCTCGGTCTACATTATTGTGCTACATTTTTTACAGAGTTTATCCTTTGATTGATGTAGAACAATTACACTGACTGCGTGTTAGTATTTTAATTCGGTTTAATTTGCATGATTGAGGGCTGTAAGCTCATTACTCGCTCCATTGTGACCATCTTCATTCCATTACTTAATGCTCTTGTCTTCGCCTCTCTTAGCACACAACTTAAACCACCGTTAAAACTACTCTCAGTAAATAGCTTTATTTGTCATTAATCTCGGACCAAACAGAAGGACTACGGGACATACTTTGTGTTAATCTCATTGGTCATCTGAACCCCATGTGGTCACTCAAGGGTTAAGTAATTTTGATCAGTCTGGTTTTTGAGTTATGGTTTAATGTATTGTTTGAAGATTTATGTTGCATTTTAATATTATTTTTTTTTTTTTTTGCTATTTGAATGTAATTTATTTTAATAACAATAACTTAATGTATTTTTTACATTTGATTTAATTATATTTTATATTTATAGTTTTAATTAGTTTATATTACAAGCCACATGGTCACCCACGGGTTAAATTTTTTTTTTTTTTTTTTTATATAGGCTATATATAACCCAACGGTTTATTATATTATATATATATACATTTATTTGCAATATTTTTTTAATGTTTTTTAATCAATTATCAAAATTTTTATGTTTATTTATTTATCATGTTATTTATTTTATTAAATATTTAAATAATACTTATTTCATAACAAGTCTGCAAATGACTATTACCAACGAAAAGTGTTTACAGTTATACAGCTTAGAAATGTTCTAATTTGCACTAAAAAGTTTTATTTATTTATAGAAATTGTTATTGAAATAAATTGTATTTCTTTAGGTTGTTGTTAATACTGCAGAGTTGAGTCATACTATGGAGGATCCTATTATTGGTTTGTGGACAAATGGCCATATGTGAATATATGTGGCTAAATCCTATTACAGAGGCATTGGCCCAGCATAAAACAGTCCCAGTCCTGATATAATAGCTCCGAAGATGGATCAAATCACCTTTACTGGACTGAAGGTTTATACTAGTCCAGAGATCTAAAGGTTGGGTTAAAAACAAGACTAGTATAATCTCCCATAATTTAAATGAAAGATGCTCAATTAATCTTAATCTTAATTGAAGAAGACACAAAGTAATAAGAGAGGAAGCCACCTGCAGTGTGGCTGATGACCAAAATCTGTCAGTTTGAGCATTTAAAAGAGGTTTAACGGGTTTAAGCAGCTAGACTCATGTCTGTAAACAAGTCCAATCCGATCACCCAGCGCATCTAATTCTGTCTGCCAGTGAAATTAGAGAGCCTCCGTCTCTGGGCCAGGTTAAGGGTCGAACGGATAGAACAGACCCATTTGGACATGCGTTTTTCTTTTTCTTTTTGCATGATCAGAACGATGCACATTTATAAAATTTTGCATTTCACCACATGCCAAAATAGAGCATGTTGGTTGTACCAATAAGTGTTAAAAAAGCTTAAATCATCGCAGACGTAAGTGTCCGTTTTTCCATGTTCAGCTGTGAGACTCCAGCAGCTTTTTTTCTCCGTCACACAGTCTCTTTTACTTCCTTTCAAGTCTGACTTCTTCTGTGGGTATGTGGTTGAGCGAGAGAGAGAAGAAAAGGTTGGAAAAGTGCAGAACAAATGAATGAGCAGAGCGTCGTATGGTATCAAGGGAGGGTGGACTGCAGTGTGGAGTCGCGAGACAGGCGGAGGAAGAGGAAGCCGACTGCCGCGTTGGGGTTGCTTTGCACCGGAGAGGCCCGTTAATTAAATCTGAGGGACAGACATGAGAGCTGACCCAGGCGTCAGCCGCAGCCAGTCAGCGACGGAGGAGAGGCGGCTCCTGCTCCCCCACCCTCACCCCCTCCGTCCGGCCGGCCGGCCTGCTGGCCCCAGCGAGGGATGGGGGGAGGGCAGGGCGCCGGCAGCTCGTCTGGCTCTCTGTGTAGACTCCTAAACGTGGCTTTGCGGTCAGACCAGAGACTCTTAATAGGCGTATAAGGTGTTTTTGCTTTTTTTCCCCTCCCTCTCTGCCGCTCTCATGCTTTCCTAAAGGCAGACAAGAGCGTCTGCGGGAGTCTGTTGTGTATCTGGACCAGTGCGTAGACGTAGATTCCCTGAATTTGTATGTTATAATCTTAATCTTCTCTCTGAAGACGCAGCATTTGCATGTTTATACCGCAATTGAAGTGTCCAGTCACTGATGTTTATCTTTTTTCCTCCTACAAATCTAGTCTACTTATCCTGTGCAACATTATTGTACCGAAGTGTGGGCCTTAACCGACTGATTTACTGTAAATCATAACAGTCTAACAAATACAAAAAATGTACACGTATATTATATAAAAATATGAAACAAAATTACTTTAGTATTATGCTGATTTCTGATATTCTGATTTGGTGTTCAAAAAACATTTATTATTATTATCAATGTTGAAAACAATCAGTGTTTGTTTTTTCTTTTAATACTTTTATTCATCAAGGATGAATTCAGATCAGTCAAAAGTGACAGTAAATACATTTATAATGTTACAAAATATTTATATTTCAAATAAATGCTGTTCTTTTGAACTTTCTATTCATCAAAGTATCCTTCAAAAATATAAATCCCGGTTCCCACAGAAATTTTAAGCAGCACAACTGTTTTCAACATTGATAATAGTAATGATGCTGAAAGTTCAGCTTTGACATCACAGGAAGAAATTCGGCTTCATTTTACAATATATTAAAATAGAAAACAGTTATTTTAAATTTTAATAATATTTCTCAATAGTATGTGTGTGTGCTTATATATATTTAGCTAATATAAAATATTGAATAAAACATATACAAATATAATATAAAATTATATTATATTTATTTTACTAAATAAAATATAATAAAACAAAATATAGCAAAATATGTTTTAAATAACTATACATTTTAATTGGAATTATATATGTGAAAAAACAGCTTTACATTATGTTCCACTTGAGTTAAAATCAAACAGTAAAGCAAATTTTATGAAACTTGAAAGTTCCAGCTCAAATTTTTGATTGGATGAGCTACATTAGAAGCCGTGGTAATGTGCTGAATCAATTTAACATCAATTGCGAAAAGTCACATGTAGAGTGGGAGTTCTAGAGTCTAGTGTCTAACAATCCCTAAATACATTTTTTTGTTTTACTAGACTTGTTTTGGATACAATCAACTCAGAATTTTCATATTTTTCCATGATTTTTCATCTCTCTTATTCTGTAAAGCAGTCTGGCCTAGTTAATGCTACCGGTGCAGGCATAATTATACCTTTTTTTTTTCTTCTTTTTTTTACCTTTTCTATCTCTGTTGATTTTCTGGCCGTTCTCTGGCTGCCTTTTCTGCATCTTCTGCATTTTCCTCAACCACCTTTTGTCTCCCCGTCTTTATTTTTCCCTCAATTGCTGCATTTTTTTTTGCCTTGTTCTGTTGTTTCCTCGTTCTCTTTCCCATGATTTTGATCTCTCTCTTTTTTCTTTGCTCGTTTCCCTCCCTCATTTTCTGTCTCTCTCTCTTTCTGTCTGTCTCTCCCCTAAGGCTCTCAGTGGGGGAGCAGCAGTAGAGGAGGACGGTTCTGAATCCTCTGGGCTGGCGGAAGCGCCGTGCTGCTCCCCCCCCCCCCATAGCCAATCAATGCCATCCTTTCAGTTCTGGCCGAGCCCCGCAAACAGGGGGATCAATAAGTTATTAGCACCATTCTGTCAGCTGTAATGTGGAGATTGATTGGAGGTTGGGGCTCCGCCGCGCCGCCCGCCACTTCCCCTGCCTGATAAAGATGACAGATTAAGGGAATAAGAAAAGGGAATTAAGGAGTGTGGCCTGTCCAACTTGTCAGTAGCTGGAGAGAGACGAAAGGAGCAAAGGGTGAAGGAGGAGAAAACCAAGAGCCTCCCTCTCTCCCTCTCATTTAGTCGTTTTGCTATTTCTCCATCTATCTAGCCTTCTCTTTTCTCCTCTCCTCCCTTTATTAAAGTTGTGCCGTTGTTTTGGCCCAGCTCTGCACCGCTCTGGCTGGAGTTTAAAGGAATTAGCAGCAGTGCTGGCGACAGGAGCCGTTCCGTGAGTTGGGTAACATGGCTGAAGCACGAGGCAGCTCCGAGCCTCACTGTTTGGTGTTAAATGTGAGCATCACAGCTTTAAGAGGCAACATTTAATTGGTATTAAAGGCTTTCCGCCTTAAAATCTCTGACCCTGAGGCAGACAGGCGCTGCTGAAACCCTGCCTCTCCCTTGAGCGCACTGAGAGACAGAGAGAGCGCAGTATTCTTGCTGCTGCTGTGGATTTTTGAAGCTCTTTGAATCTTTTTTTTTTTTGCATTTATTTTTCGAATGAGCACTTAATTTCAGAGTAGAGAAGTATATCAAGTGTGAATAGCATATTTTTACTAAAAAAGTTTGAATACAAAGACTAAAGTTTAATTTGGAAATTCGTGTACTAGCATACTATTACTCTTTCTGCCTTATGAGTAGCTATGTGTGGAAAAGCAACAGAAAATGCAATGCTTTCAACTTGACCCTCTGTTTCGAGTGAAACATTTTACCCAAAATTGTGTCAAAAATGTAGCCTGGAAATCCAGACCTAAATCTAAAAGATTAATGGCATCGACTAATGAAAATCGCCCAGCTCGAGGGGCGGCACCAAGCATGCATTTGAAAATCTCACTGCACGCAATTGGATAACACTATGACCAATCACAACAATAAACCCCATACGCTTAGCTACCAGCGGAGCTAACTGGTAGATTATACTCTTACCGGATCCGGTCGGCGAAACAGCAAAAACGTCCTTCTTGCAAAGGAACAATTCGAGCGCCGTCTTCTGTTCCTGTTTTAGATAAAAAGCCAAGTCTAACCCGTTCATTGTAGCGGCCAAAGCCGTTTCAAACAACTGGTATTCATCCATAGCCATCTTGCAATGTTCACTAATGACTTTGACGTCACAGCGCTGTCGTCATCTGTTTAGCTCGCCTCTGGCCTCTGTGATTGGTGCAGCTCAGATCGAGGGGCATATTTAATGAGCATCATTACTCGACACCAGAGTAACTCGCTGAGCAAATTCAACTTGTGTTCTCGCGAGATTACCAGGGTATCAAAAATGCAAAATGACCTATTATTACTCTGATTAGATGCACAACCTACTCAAGTCATATGACAACAGGGAAGCAAAAATATTTTAAATGTAACATTTTTAATATGCATACTATATTTTATGTCATGCAGTGTAGACAGCTACTATAAAATACTATAAAATAACCAGTAGTATTCCGAATGAAGTATATACTCTGCACTAACTATGCTAGTATTTTATTCCAAACATAGCTGAAGAGATAAATATAAACTAGCTTCTTCATAAACTAAAAAAAAAAAAAAAAAAAAGAAGCTATGAGTGAGTCAGTGTCGCTTCCCGCCTCCAGTTCCTCCTTGCAGAATAACGGCTTCCTCCTCATGGTCCCGAACTCTCTTCTTTTGTTGAGCTCCTTACTTCAGCTAGAGACCAAAGTGCTAAGAGCGGTCCAGAGCCAGGTTTCCTCTCCGCCTGAGACGACGTCATGGGCACACTGCCCTGCTCAAAAACTTTTCCCCTCTCACTTACGAAAGCATTTCTACTGCAAATCACTGTGTCCCGCACTGTCAAATCACATCATGAAGTTGAAAGGTTTTAAAAGTTGTGTTTAATCACTTGGGGAAGTTTGATTCGGGGGACAGAGTGCTGTGTGAGTTTGAGCTGTAGGTCTGAGTGACAGTTCAGGACTGTTGATTGAGAGATGGAGATGGAGGTTAAGATGGAGAGGAACTGGACTCAGCCCAGGGCTTTAGGAGTCTTGGCAGGCAGGAGGTTGCCTGATAAGACACGATGGAGCTTGGAGAACAGGCTGGGCTGGAGATAGCAGCACTAGGGTGGCTGAGCCCTGTGGGAAAGACACCGCTAAGAGATTAGGGTCAAAGAGAGACATACAGGGAGGAAGAGAGAGCAGATCAACATAGCTGGTACAGAAACCAGAGGGTCCTGTGGTTTGTATTAAGTGTTTCCCAACCATTTTTGTCTTGGGTACCTTCACAACTCCATTTGTAAGTACTCTTTTATCTACACCCAACCAGAAATGTGCTCCTTTTAACTCATATTATATCATAAACATCTTTTACTGAAGTTTTTGCATATTGCTTTTGAGCTCTTTTGGCTCATAAGCCAAAGACACAGGAGCAGCCAATTGCTATAGTTTTACACTTATGCAGTGATCGTATCAGTTCTACGTGGAGATAGAGAGCGGAAAATAATTGAATACGCCAAGGGAGATTCTTCACCTCAAAGGCCGACTAAGGGAGAAGTGGAGTGAGAGACAGACGGAGGGAGTGTTGTTGTTGTCTTTGGGCGGAGGTTAGGAAAGGATATGGGGGCCCATTAGAGAGGCCCCTTTTTCTCTTTGGAGTGGGATAGACAGCCTTCCCCCCCTGATGAGAAGACATCAAACAGCGTCATTAGTAAAGCTCGCTCCCCACAAAGAATCCCAGACCGAGCTCTGCCACTCCAAAAGCCCTTTCAAGCGCAGGCTTGCTTTTCTTTCCCGCTCTGTGTCTCTCTCCAGTACTCTTATCTGAGAGAGGGATGAACAGTACGCTTGGTGTCGAGAGGCAGGGGTGTGAGAGAGTAGTTTGTACTTTTGTGTCGGACATATACTGAGGTGCAGCCTCTCTCGGTTTTGTTGCCATGTAAGAATCTCCCCCTTCACTCTTCTTTGATGTGTAGGGCTTTATTCATGGATTACATGTAAGGGTCATCTGTAATAGTGGCTTTCCTTTAAAGACCCTGTGAAATAAAAATGAGAGTGTTGTGGGTTTTTAGTTTATATCTGTTAGCTATGAGGCTAATGCTACTACACTCCTTAACTTTAACAAAATATTTCCGCATTTAAAATTTACAGACTTTCTCCTCCAGGAAAATGGAGTGTTGTTGACATCATCCTGCACTACACAGATTTTTCTCCAATCAAAGAATAGAATGAGAATGTTCCACACCTAATAGAGTGCAACAGTGTCTGTCCACTTTTTCAGCTTTGGTTCCAGAAGTCGTCCCCAACCCCCCCCCCCCCCCCCCATTTTTAAAAAGTCTTTATTTAAGTGGTTTAAGCCATGAACCAAACCAACTAGCTACAAGCTAAATCACAACATTACAAACTTTGATTTGATTATATAGAAACAACATATTGTTTTTTTTTTTTTTTTTGAGATTCTTCACCTCAAAGCCCGACAAATATTTAAGTTGTTTGAGAGCGTACGGAGACTCTATTGGCGCTTTTCCACTGTGTGGTACGATTCGGCTCGGCACGGCTCGGCTCGCTTTGGCTCGGTTTGCTTTTCCACTGCAGTTTAGTACCGCTTCAAAGTGGGTGGGATTATAGACTGCTCGTTAAAGTCGCTGAAAAACCTTTTCATTCCTGGTTGCAATATCCAGCTCTCGCTGGATCCGCTCCTCGACCACCAACGAGAGGAATGTCTGCACCTCGTCTACTGACCAGCCACCACGATTCAGCCATTTATTTTTTCAAGTTTCATTTTTTCTTTTTTCAAGCAAGTTGTTTAATAAAAATTGTGCGAACAAATAATACTGCAGTGGCTGTTGCTGACTATTTAAATCTAGCAGGTTTGTTGTCTCGTGTTGCAAATCCAATGACGCTGGTAGTGACGATTCTCTCTGACCAATCAGTGATCTGTGGTGTTTTCACTTCACATTTTAGTATCGGTATGGTACGCTTGGCACCTCAACAGAGGTGGTACCATTTAAAGCGAGCCGAAGCGAGCCGTACCATGCAGTGGAAAAGCGCCACAAACTGAGCCGTACCGAACCGTACCTTCATTGGGGTGGGAAGTGCTAACGAGTTTTTTGGGGGGGGGTTTAATTTGCATGATTCCATTTTCTGATTGGTGGAGATCTCTTGCAAAATCAAGGAGAATGTAGTTTTTACCAGGAATTCTGCTGTTAAACATGATTATTTAAAAATAAAGTATTAGTATTAAAATAATGCAGACTGATGGCTTCATCAAAAGCATGTACCATCGATTAACAACCTCGTAGCTCACAGTAGGTCTGTCTTTAAAGATTTATAAGTTAAAAATCAATTCCCCAATGGATAAAATGAATAAGATATTACTTCCGTAACCCAACTGTTGCACTTTATACCAAATGCAACAAATCATATTGGCTATTTAAAAAGAAATAAGACTATATGTCAATATGTTGCATTCAAATTGTCTGTTTCAGTAGGAAATACGTCAGCATAAGAAAGAAAACTGCACTTGTCAAGCAATATTATGAGGTCTTTAAAATGATGCACCCACAGGGCACCATAAATGTTTTTAAAATAACTTTTTATGATATCTATTGACAATAAAACACAATAAATACAATAAACGTTCAAATACAAGCAACATGCATAATCTATTTGTCTCAATTTATTGCACAATCCCATTAGATAAAGAATCAGACAGCAACAAAAGACAAAAGGAAGAGCATAACTCTGTGGCTTTGACTTTTTTACTTCATGTGGCGCATGAGGGCAGAGAGAGAGAGAGAGAGAGAGAGAGAGAGAGAGAGAGAGAGAGGGGGGGGGGGGGGGGGGGGAGAGGAGAGTGCAATGACAAACGGTCTCTTCCTTCCTGCATGCATGCACCACCATGCTCTCAGCAGCACCCCTCCCAGCATGATTAGCAGGATATTGATTTGAGATGTGTTTGGGGGGAGGAGGGTGCTGTAATCGTACACTAGACACCAGCGGCTCACTAGAGCGCTGCATTAGGCTTGTGCAGACAGCCTCCACTTTTCTAGAGAGAGAGAGAGAGAGAGAGAGAGAGATAAAGAGAAAAGGGGGAGGGAGAGAAAGAGTGATAGAAAGGAAGGAAGAGATTAGCAAAAGGTGTGAGCTCTATTTTCACTGAAAACGGAGAGTGAGAGTGAGTGAAAAAAGCAAAAAGGCATAATAGCACGACAACAGGAGTTTGATAGAAGCCAAGACCGCTTACTTTTTTCCATTTTTTTTTCTCTCGCTTGTCTTTTCATTTCTTGTCATTTTACTCCGTATTAGGCCGGTGTGAAGACCAAGAGCGTTTATATGCACAGATAGAGAGATAGATAGTCAAGACAAGAAACAACGGTAGAGAGCGAGAGCGAGTGCAAAAGAGAGGGAGCGTGTTTGTTCGAGATAGGAGAAAGAGAGAGAGCGGGTGAAAGAATCTCTCGTTTGGCTGAGTAAGAACCAGATCTGTCATTCACTCTGGCGCAGGGCCCTCTCATCTCTTCGTATCTTTAGTCGCTCTCACAGCTCCATCATGTATGCAGGTACAGAGCCAGGTGGTGAGCTGCATGCCAAGGGGTTTAGGGGCCGTCTGACCGCATCTGAACCCCCCTAACCTCTTTCTCGATCTTTTTTTTCCACAGATGACATTCTAGGCAAGAGGAGAGCCTACTCCCCCAACAGCAGCAGCGAGTGCCCATCTGACAGCAAGAAGTCCCGCAGCGTGTCACCTAAAGGTAGGGGCCCCTCTCGTGCATGTGTGTGCATGTGCGTATGTGTGCTGGAGATGAAAATGCGCCACAATCAGGGCTGTTTAACCTTAGTGCGTAAGATGGAGTAGGTGGGAATTGATGGGGCGAGATTGAGCGAGAGTGGAGAGAAGGGGTGGACAGATAGTAAGAGGAGGGAGGAGAGAACAATGCTCAGTGGAAGAAAGACATCTCCTCCCCCCTCCTGTTAACTTTTTGCTCACACTCTGTGTGGTGGGTTCACAAGTGCAACGTTGCTAATTCATGTGATATAAATAGAGAGTTTGGTTCCGAAAAGTTTAGTGAAATGTTAATTGTAAATTGAGAAATTTACGTAAATCTAAATATCTTAACACTTCAGTGGAAGAAAGAACTGTCTGTACAAAGAGTTACATGATCAGTGTCACAAATTTGATTTATTAGTGACCTGAAATATTGATTAACATTTAGAATATTGATTTCTTTATTTCAAAATGATAAAACTTCTTAAATGTATTCTCACAAATGTATTTCCACATTTAAATTAGATTTTGAATCCCAGACTTTCAATGTGTTCTCAGACTTTCAGCCATTTATAGCAGAATCTAGGATTCTCTCTTTTTTCTTTATTTCCTGCCCTTCTCACTAACACAACTCCACGATTGGGTGCCGACGCTCAGAAAGGGAGAGTTTTTAGTGTTGAGCGGGTGTTGTATGAGTTGAAAATCAATAAAGTAAGAGTGTTGCTGAAGCGGGATTCACTGTTTTGCATGAATGTGTGCTGGATCATTGAGGCTCTCGACACGGTCATTAACCAAACACACTCACCTTCGCCTAGAGCTGCTAAAAGAGTCTCTTGTGGTTGTAGGGTCAAAGCAGCAGGGATCTAGATCTAGTAGAAGTGAATGGGATAAGTTCTGTATGAACTGTATGGTCTGATTACAAATAGTGCTTGTAAAGACAACACGGGATCTGATTTGAAGTTGTGACACTCTGAAAGTTGTGACACGCTGAAAATTAGGTTATTAATGTTGAAGTCACTCAGCTAAACAAGCTAATCAATTTCTTCAGGATTACTAGAAAGCTACTGGAGTTTTTATCAGGGTTGGAACTAAACTCTGCAGGACAGTGGCCCTCCAGGACCGAAGTTGCCCATCCCTTCTCTATTGTAAGGTTCTTCTTTGGGGTGGTGTCCCGCATCCATACTGACAACCATCATGACTCAACTAGGTATTTAAAAAAGGCTCAAATCCAAGAAGTACAGTTTAGGATTATTCTAATATCTGTTGGAGAGAAAATGAGCAAGTGAGTGAGGGACACATATTCAGGGAGAATTGGGTGATGTTTGACTTCCTCCTCCTGCTAGGAAAAGAAATTGTGGTTTCTTTTTCCTTTCATGAATATGTGTTTGAGTCTGTGCGATAAGCCCATGGTTTTGAGGTTACTGTGTTTTTGGACATCATTTGTACATGTAATGCCACTTTTTTGTTCATTTGGGTGAAGTAATCAAATCTAAAATGTAACTCAAAATTATTATCTTCATGCTAACATTTAAATCTTAAGATTTAGCTAAAATGCAGATCGGTGAGGCTCCTGGGTATTGTCAACAGGCTGAGCTAATGAGGTGTAACAGAGTAACAGGCAGGCAGCAGAAACATCAGGCAGACTCAGTGACACCAAGTCAAATATAATCAAGCATCTAGCAGGAAGAGTTGAGCAGACAGTAATCTGGATCTGTTCCTCAGACCAGTGAGGTGACCAGTCCTCAAGTCTACATAACATTATTGTAACATATTTTTAGGTTAATTTGTTAATAATGTTTGTTTGTTTTGTTTACCCCCCTCCCCCCACACACACACACAAGTTTTTAGCAAGACATTTACATATATCTGCGACAGTGAAATCTGTAAGCATTGTTCTAAATACTGTAAGAAATAAACTGTCATTCTGCAAATCCAATTTTACCTTTTCTTACCCATTCTTTAGTTTCACCTTTGGTTTGCGCACTGGTGGTATCAACACTGTGTGCTTACCAATTGTGACAAAGCTTAAAAAAATTACTATGCAAATCACAGCCAATCAGAAGATATTTTATGTGACAGTATTTTGGGCCAGTGAGATTTTTCTGTGGGCAGAGTTCCCCAGAATGCATATTAACTAGAAGATTTTTCCCCACTTTGTGTGATAGGGCACAGTGTTTTTGATAATCTTGTAGCTAATAGCTATATATTTCAATAATGCTATACAAACAACTCATACGCTCATGTATGTTATAGAAAGTTCAATATGCTAAAACAATTCTCATAGAAGTGACATTCTGAAATACAAATAATAATGATGGTCATTATTCAATTCAATATTATATTTTCAGAATTCTAATGATTAAGTTTTCACATAACTACATCTAGTATGTGACATCTGTATGTGTCGCAGCACATTCCACACCCAATAATCAGTGGTCTGAGATCTCTTGTGTTTAGATAGCATTTTATTTTGAGGCATTACCTGCTCACTCGTCACCATGTAGCCAATCAGCACGGCTGCTGCAGTGAGAATGATAAATGGGTGTTATGTGTGTTTTAGTCCTGTGAATTACAGTTGGCTTGCGTTGGTCACCCGCTGTGGATTAGCATGGCTTTGGAATGCCGCTGATCTAATGTCTTGTGTCTGCTTGTCTGCGATCCATCACCACACCCAAACAACATAGCATGTTGCATGTGTATGCTTTTGTGTGCACATGTGTGTGTAGTTTGAGTGCATAGCAGCTGTTGTGTCTAAGGTCTTACCTCCCAAACACACACACACATACACACACACACAGCTGGAGGGTAGTACTGATCTCAGTGCAGCAGGTAATGACTAAAGCAGACAGAAAAGCTGCAAAGGCTGGATTTAACACAAACTGTTCACTGACACATACCATTGTTTCACCTCAGATCCAGACCGCTATGTCTCATGTTATGTGTGCCTTTCATGAATTGAATGAACGTTTCTTAATTGCGAATGCTGTATATATATATTCAGCATTATTCTGCATGGATGCGTTAAATTGATACAAAAAAAGTGATAGTAAGAACTTTTATAATGTTACAAAAGTTTTCTTTTTCAAATAAATGCTTTATATAAACTTTCTATTCATCAAATCATGCTGAAAAAAAATCATATTCAAGTATCATGTTTCCGCAAAAATATTTAGCAGCTCCACTGTTTTCCTCATTGATAATAATAAGAAATGTTTCTTGATCACCAAATCAGCATAAAAATGATATCCGAGGGATCATGTGACTGAATATTCAGCAGCCATCAATCCAGTCCCCCAATCCACAAGTTGTAATAAAATTTCATATTATAACTGTTTTTATTGTATTTTTTTTTAAATCAGTTTTGATACTATATATATATCGTGTATGTGTGTGTGTGGGGGCATATATATATATATATATATGCCCCCACACACACACATACACGATCACACACACATACAGCAGAACTGTTCATACTCACAATGCCTCAAAACATCATCCACATGAGCATGTTCACACACACACACACACACACACCTGAAGCCTCTCGGGTGGATTATCTGGCGCTTGGCAGAACACACTCCCCCCAGTCCCCTGTGCTGGGCTGCATTGCTTCTGTTCGCCTGCCCGGGGCCAAGCTCCTGTTTCAATGAGGAGGGTAAAATATCCCCCCTTCCACCACTCTTCCTCCTCCCCATCACTCCCCCAAGAGTCTCTCCCCATGCACTGGCTTGAGTTACTGCCGCCCAGCGTATCGAGGAGAACCACACATAGGCTTCTCCTTCACTCAAACATTCAAACATCTCACATATACGATCACATAGTTTGGAACAGCTGATTAAATTTAGCTTCTTTTCATCCCACAGAGAACTCTCACACTCCTGCGCTGGAGCCAGGCAGTCACATGACCCCCGAGGAGCACTACAGGCGCATGATGTCAGCTCTGAACGAGCATGGCTCTTATGAGGAGCAGCAGCAGCGCCTGTATCAGTTGGCGAACAACATGGGCGTCCCAAGTCACGGTGAGTGTGCGTCACCTGTGTATGTGTGTGTGTGAGCTTGTCTCTATATCCGCTCTAATTACCCATGTAGTCTTATTCCTGGATACCACACAAACAGCTAGAGCTTGACTGCGGAGATTACTGACAATTCTATTTGCGGTCTCAGCCCACCCAACGGTAGGATGTCAGAGTGGGTGATCTGTGACTACTGCCACACACAGTAGTAAATAACACTGCCATTGGGCCCTGAGGTCGACTGGATCGATTTGGCCCTTTGATTGGCTGCAAGCCAACCCTCTAAATTACCAACACCATGAAAACGGCTCCTTGGCTCTTTTTTTTCTCATGCCTTTTCAAATTTACGATCACTGACGAGGTACCAGGGTGAACGGATGAGGATTTCTAAGATTTGTAAACCGAAATTTAGTGTGCATCATTTTGTTTTATTTCTTTGGTTACGTCTTAACTGTGCTTTAGAGCCTTGTTGATGTTTTTCTCTGAGAAACCGTTAATTGCCTCCAGCTTTTATGACCTTTTTTCGGTAGCATAAATTTAATCAATCTCACATTCTTGCTAAATCTGAGAGCATACGACTTTAAATTTTATTTGATCAGTAATGATTCTTAATTACTGCTTGCAATTCCAAAGGGGTGGGGGTGGGGTGGGGGCGCTATAAAGGGTTTAATTGCCCCTCTCATACATCTGTAAGAAATTAGTGCCACTATATGTGCCGTTCGTGTCTAGGATTTTATGACAGAGGTGCTGCGCTCTCCTGTCACCTCAATCTAAAAGTTCCTCCGAGGCACGTTGTGGACAAATTCACACACAATTCCCTTCCCGATTCCATCAATTCTTTTCTCCTTGCTTTCACTTTCCGAGCTCAACTTCCTTCTGTTCTCCATCTCTACTCCTCTCATCCACCTAAAAAAGGTGTGGTTATTTGTAGAAAGGATTCTGAATCCGAGAAGAAAAGGCAGGGCGTTTACCCGTTTACCCGTCTGTGGGAAATCCAGTGAGAGAAAGCAGCCGTGTGATTTGCGGGGTCACCGTCGGTCCCTCCCCTAGATATCTGGAAAAATGTCAGGTGTATGGTTTCATAATGGTTGCCATTGAAAACAGACTCACCAGGCCAAGACGCTGTTCCTCCCCTGAGGAATGCGAGCGTGCTGGCTTGCCCCTGCATGCTGAGCTCATAAGCCTACGATAAGGCCGTGCCAGTCAACCACTGCCAACATGCCTGGCTGCCAAGACTTTGATGAGTGAGATACCCATTCTCACCTTTTCACCTAATTGTCTACTGTATACATTTATGATGTTCCTTCAGTTATTCGTTCACCCAAAATGTAATTGTTCCAGATCTTTATGATGCAAAATAGAAAACCTGTGTGTGTGCTGATCATTTTTTTCATACACTTACAATGAACAGGATCTGAGGTTTCAAAGTTTCATTCAAGAACTTCAAGGCAAAAATGTAAGTCATTTGCGCGGTTGTGCTTCGGGTGGCCTGAGATTGAGTCCCTGCTCGCAGACCTTTCCTAATCCCGTCCCCCATCTCTTTCCCACTTTGTTTCATGTCTTGACTATACTATCCTATCTCAATAAAGGCAAAAGGCAAAATTTGGTTCTCGGATTCAACTCATTGACACAATCGGTCACAGCTGTTAACAGCTCACTGAGGGGAAGATTATCAGTAAATATTGACTTCAATTTTGGGTTTATTTCTTAGTTGTGTGACTTAAAAAATCTTTGAATATATTGCACAAGTCTATTATGATGGTTTTATGGTGCATTTGCGTCTTTTTTAAGTCAGAACAACCATTTTATTGTAACTGCACTCCCCATTTATTGCAGTCCCTTTTTTTCTCCTTTTGTTGGAACTACACACAGGTGAATGTCAAATGATGAAATTTATTTTTTAATTATTTTTATATAATTTAAAGCAATCAATCATTTTTTTAGGGCCAGAGCACCGATGGTGTGAGGACCCTCTTGGAATTAATTTTTAGATTTGCACTTGTGACAAATTTGGTTCTTTTAGCTGGCTGTCTGTCCCAAACATTCCCTTTCCAAGCCTTCATATTTTACTCGTTTTCCCCCCTTTGTCCTCAAGTCGGTTTTAATTTATTTTCTTGTTTTTTTTGGTTTTGTTGTTTCTTCAGCGCCATAGCTCACACTGAGCTGCTTTTGACTTTTCTGGAGTGAGTTTTCAGAGAAACCTCTCTGGCGCAGGGAAGCGTCAACCCCAGCTGTGTTTCTGTGTGTTTTCTCCTCTCTTCTTTACCTCCACGTGCCTCCATCTCCCTGCTCTCTCCTTTGAGATGCCTTCTTTCTATCTGGCTCCTTTCCTTTCTTCATATCTCTGCACCTTCCTTATGACTTCGTCTTTATACCCCTCGACTCACCCCACCCCCACGTGTGTGCCTCTGAAGTGTGTCGGGAAGTGTTGATGCAGTGCTAGGTTCTATACAGTAGGCTCCAAAGACCCCTTGACATAGGCAGAGAGTAGGGCCAGGCCCTTCTGACCATTCCCCCCCAGACAAACGCACACACTCCCCAAGAACTCTCTACACACAGCCCTGCTTTTATATTCTCTCTTTCTTTTCTCCCTCGTTCATTCTCTCCTGGATCCCCGCAGAGCATCCTTTCATGTGTTTGAAGTGGAGGCCCTGAAATGAAAGGCCATGAAGGAGGCACGGATAGGTTTGTGTGAGTGTGTGCATTTGAAGGGGGTGTGTGTGTGTGTGTGTGGGGGGGGGGGGGGGGGGGGGGCATACTGATACGGTGTTGTGCACCTTTAGCTTTGGCTATGATGAGGTTGCTGTAGGTCCTCGTTGTGGCTATTCAAATTGATGGGGCCCATGTTTGGATTTTGGGGTGGATTTTGAATGCAGAATATCTCTTTGATAATTAAACTGGTTGATATCTATCTGTTTTTTCTTTAAATATATAATATATGTGTGTGTATATATATATATATAATATACACTTTTTATACACATGCTACCATTGGAAAGTTTGAGGTCAGTAAGAGAAAAAGGCAATGGACTGCTCTCAGTTGCCTTTAGATCTGTCGTCCCCCTGAAAGAATTCCCGATGAGTGCTGTGTCTGTCAGATGCTTCTGGCAATACAGAAGCTCTCAAAGCTTGCCAGTGCTTTGCTACGGGAGCTCTTTGTGTATGTGGGGCAGAGGAAACCAGATCTCGATAGGTAAAGATTTCACAGTAACTGACTCAGATGATGCAAATTTGGGGTGTGACAGTGAATGTGAGTGGGAGATGGTTGCATGGGTGTCAGGATGTCACTGTTTGGATGAGTGGTGTGCTTGTACATGCAGCCCCTGGTGACCCTGTGCTAACTCTGTTGCAGGTTAAAGGGAATAATTCATCGCTGGGCAACCGAGGAAAGGGGCTTCCGAGGGACTTTTGAGTTTTAGTGGATTTTGGGGCTGGTTTACCATGCTGGAAAGCTTATAGGTGTGTATTGGAAAATGGTTGCAGCAGCAGCTGGTTATTAGATGGTTTGTTGCCAGACCGAGATGGTCTAAGAGCATCAATGATGTGCTGGGAACCAGCTACCATTTTCCAAAACACATCAACAAGCTTTAGCCAGATTTTTCCAGCTGGTAGTAATGTGTGTGGACAGACTACTAATTATTTTGATCATCTGGAATGAGTGTGTGACCAAATGACAGGCATTTCTGCTTTTCCTTGAAAGTAGATTCTTCTGGGGTTTTTTTTTTTTCATTCTCTTTTATTCCCTCTCACGGGCTGTTGGAGGTTTGTCCGCTGTCAGTCTGGGCCCCCGCGGGGCAGTGCAATAAACAGATCAATACAACGGGCCTGTGCACATTAATATCTGTCGTGGTGCCTCCGACCCGATCACTCAGACCCACACGCCAGCCTCGGAAATGGCCGCCAGCTCCCGAGGGAACCGTCTAATTAAAAAAGGGCCAGAGGAGAGAGGGAGCGAGAGAGGAGAGAGAGGGAGAGGAAGAGAGGGAGGCATGCAGGATGGATTTTCTATTTAACACTCTTTCATTAGAGAGTGAGCTTCCTGTTGTGACCCTGTTAGTTTGGTAATGTTGGGAGATGGGTCTGGGATGGTCTAACATCGCAGATTCAGGAGGGAGACCAGCAGCTCAATTACATTTCAGTTTACATGTCATCTCAAACAGTTTAAAGGGATAGATCACCCAAAAATGAAAATTCTGTCATCATTTACTCACCGTCGAGTCATTCTGCTGAGCGCAAAGGAAGATATTTTAAAGAATGTTACTTTTACTTTTTCCATACTATGGAAGTCAATGGTGCCCCACAACTGTTTGGTTACCCATATTTTTCAAAATATCTCCTTTCGTGTTCAGCAGAAGATAGAAATTCATGCAGATTTGGAACAACTTGAGGGCAAGTAAATGATGACAGAATTTTCATTTTTGGGTGAACTATCCCTTTAAGTCATAATTATTCTTATGTAGTTTGTTTTATTTTATTGACTTTTGTTAATGGTGTTTGTTAAGGATTAGCTCTATGAACTAACTCCTAATCTTAAGTATTAAATTTCAGCACGTCCCGCACCGTTTATTGGACATGAATGATACATGAATCGAGTGGCTTGTCAAGGTGTGGAATTACTTTTATAAGCAACCAAACTCATTATTTTTGCTTGGTGAATGATAAACAACAACAACAAAAAATCCATACATAGATTTGCCACCAAGAACACCTTAGAAGTGTGTCAGTGGTCAAACATCACGGTTTTAAAAAAATAATATTGATACTACTCTAATGTGCTTGTGCAACCAGTGACAAATTGTTGTTGTGTATTATTATGTATATTTTTCATATTATAATTTTTTGACTGTTAGGGGTCTGCAAGCGGCTGCTGGTGGTAAAAAAAATACCAAATTTGACATTACTACTGTTTCTTTCTGCTTCCTAGAGATTCATTAATCATTTATTTTATTCTATTGACAGTCCTCATTTTATTTTTCTTAAGGTTTATTTGTTTTAATGATGGGTAGAATATTTTTTTAATTAATAAACAATATGCTTCATCTGCAATTGCACTCATATTTGTCCCATAAAGCTCAGCGATTCATTGGGAGCCCCATGTTGAACAGTGAAGAAGTGACTGCAGTAGTTCACCTGTGTTTTTCTTTAACTGATTAAAAGTATTCATTTGTGAGGAAGAGTGTGAAGTCTTGCCTGTGTGGCATATAACATATTCTGGGACTCTTGGACTAAATCTTACTGTGTTGGTTCAGAGCTAGACTGACAGATTTGACACTGACAACACAGACCGGACGAGTTTCTCGATTTAACTGGTCTGTTCGTTCCATTCACAGAGCTGCTGCGTGTGCGTCAGGAAGCCATGGCTGCCGTTAGAAATGCGGGAGGAATGGAAGCCCACGTCCCCTCTGCAGGCAGCTCGTCCAGCCAGCGGCGCAAACAGGGCCTTCCCCAGCACAGAGACGCACAGTTCCCTGAGCGGTAATACACATACATAACATCATACTTTCTGGATTATCTCTTTTGCACACTTGTTCAGCACACTTTAATCTAAATTGTTCGATTTTAGACTAAATGTATGTTAAGTCTTTCACATTAGTCTCTCCACCTCTTGCTCTGTGATGGGCAAACGTATTACAGCCTGAAGTGGCATCCATACCAGACAAGATGCGACAAGCAATCTATCACTATCACAACTAATAAGAGGATATTTGATGTCTACTGTACAATTATGTGGCAAAGGTTTTGGGCTAATGAGATTTCACTGTTCTACCAACAAAATGTAGGAAAAACTTAGATTTTCCACAAAAGAGATCCACTTTAGTAAGTGGCATCTGGTTAGGACAGTGGCTGAAACCACACATATGCTTTCTTGACTCTATATTGTCGTTTAAAAGTGGATGAGCTGTATATGTGCATGTGAGTGCGCGTTTGGTTGATAAATGCCCTCTGCTGAGTGGAAACCTCTGAGGCGCACTTTAAGAACACGGATACAGGAAAAAATGCTAAGCTTTAAAATAACATGAATATTTTACATTAATAATGAAGCCAACATCCGACTCTAATGAATACTGCATGCGTGTTGGAGTGGGTGACTGCCTGCCGAAGAGAAAAGAGGGAAAAATTAAATTATGCACCAAAGTAACGGAAGAGTGAAAAGGGAGGGAAAAATGGAAGTTGGCGTTAAGGCCACGGAAAGAATAGAAAATCCACTTAATGGGATGTGCCAGTGGGTATGATCTCAGCGATGACCTCTTCGCAACCCTGTTCGATTTGATCTTGTCAGGAGGCATTTATAGGGCTCAGGACCGAACGGGTCGCTAGGACAACACACGCCGTTCTCCTTCCTGCAATGCCCCCCCACCGAATTGCTCTCCTCCTCCCTCTCTCCTCATCTCAGCAAGGCCACTGTGCTCGCGGCGCTCCCCTCCGCCTCCAAACAAAGCCCAGGCAGCGGGAGTAGGCAGGTAATTGCTTGTCGATTATTTATGTGGCGCGGGAAGCTGGAGGATCGATAATGGGCCAGCGAGGCGAGGCGGTAGGGAGGAAGTGAATTGGGAGGGGTCACCCAGCGTGGGTGGGGGAACTCTGTTCGGTTCCTGGCCCAGCGCAGCATCATGTCAGGAGCTCAGCGTGCAGCTTTGACCAGCCAGCCGCCGCAGCTCCGCCAGCTCACGGTAATTAGCCACACAGGACCGCTGATGTTAACGAGGCCTGCACACTTCCTAGGTTGTGGGTGAAAGGAGGGAGGGAGGAAAGTGTTTTTTCTCGCTCCTACACACTCATTTTTTTTGTTCATTGGTTCTTTAACCCTTTGTTTAACTGTTTAGTTAGAACTCAGAAAATTTTAAAACTGTTTAAATGCACATTTATGGGTTAAATAACCCAAAATAACAATTCTGTCATCATTTACTCACCCTCATGTTGATACAAACACATATAACTTTCTTTCTTTTGTGGAACACATAAGGGGAAATTGTTTTCTTTTTTCCATGCAGTTACAATGAACTGGGACCAAAGATTTCAAGCTTCAAAAATCATATAACGCACAATAAACGTGTTATAAAAGTGGTCTGTCTATATGACTTGGCACGTTCTTAAGAGTTCATGAGAATGAATCATTTGATTTGATTCACAAAATCAGTCACAACACTTTTGGATACTTAATTGGGGGTTTTATGTCCCATTTGAAGCTTTAAAGCTTCAGTCTCATTAAAATTGTATGTAAAAGAGTGACCAGCGCAGTCCTCCAGATTTCTCCATTTGTTCTCCACGTCATTTGTGAATATGACAGAATACTGGCCTGTATGTTTGGGTGGGCTATAAGCTTTTAGCACAGATTGTGTGACATTGCTAACCCCTCTAAAGTATCGACAGAGAGTCCGCCAGGCTAAAACAGTGCGCCGGAAGCCATTCCTCAAGCTCACCTTTCTATCGACTCTCCATAATTGATTATCTGACGCCCATTAGTGGCTATTGTTAAAAACAAATCATTACCAAGATCAATAGTCCTGCAGCCATGGCTGGCCATTTGTCTGGGTTTAAATGGCAGATTGCATTTAGGGAATCTGCAAGGCAAATCCTAATGTGTTTGGCATGTGGGGCAGCACAAGCAACAAACAGTGGTCTGGGGTGGGGGGCGTTGGGTGAGCAAGAGCCTTATGCATTTTAATGTGCTTCCTGTGCAAATGTGTTCCCGCCTCGAGTCAAGGCGAGGCGGGCACGGTGTGGCGAGCGGCTAATCCCCCGCGCTCCTCTCATTAAGGGCCATCCTGTCAGCTCTGCTCCACTTTTCTCTCTCTCTCTCTTTTTCTCGTCTGGCCAGTTGGGTGCTTTGCCTCTGCCTTCACACACACACACACACACACACACACACACGCACACGCACACACACAGACAACACTCCACACTGCCGTTGCTTTCAGGCAGGGAGCGACGCCGCTGCCACTCTGACAGGTCGTCACACATGAGCGAACACAAGTGGCGTCTACTTGCCCTACCGCTAGCTAGGTTGCGAGAGAGCTAGAGAGATCGACAGATAGAGAAAAGGAGAGATGGGGCAGGGTGGAGGAACGGAGGCAGTCCTCAAAAGATGTAGCGGTAATTAAGCCTGTAAACTGAACTGCAGTCAGTGTAACAATGAATCTAAATTATTTTTTAAAGCTGCCTCGTGCAACTTTTTTAAATGTTGAAATACTTTTATCTCTATTTAAAGGGATAGTTCACTCAAAAATGAAAATAATCATCATTTACTCTCATGTCTTTCTAAACCTATGACCTTTTTTTTATTTATTTTTTTTATCTGTAAAACACAAAAGATGTTCTGAATGTTTCAGTTGCTTTTGTCCATACAATTAAAGTCAAGGAATTAGATCCCAATTACTTTCATTGTATGGATTAAAAAAAACATTGAAAATATATTTTTATATATATCTTCTTGTGTGACACAATGTTCATATCTCTTTAAAGCACAGAGAAAACTAACATGCCAACTGGAAAACCTGTTTGGAAATATTCATTATTTTTGCAAGTTTGTCTGGTGTAGCTAGTGGAGCACTAATTACACAATGCAGCTTTAAATTTTTAACATTTCGAGTATTTTGTGAGAATACACGTTAAAACAAAGTAATAATCCCTGCCCTCCAACATATCGCCCTGTTTTTTTCTTGTTCTCTTTCAACCCCATTTTTCTTTTTCTGTCGGCCAAAGACCCAGAGTGAAATGGTTAACGCTTGCCTCATTCCAAAATTGCTTCCTATAAAAGGAGAAGCACGTCTGCCGGGCACGTCTCCCCATGATTACAGCTAATTACTATCGAGCGGACGCCTCGCGGCCCCAGTCATGCAGCTTTAATTGACCGTTATTCATCTGTGGGCCGCGCAGGGCGGCGCAGAGTTTGGCAGGCCTGGCCAGCGCCGCCCGGGCTAATTGTGAGGCCTGAGGGATTAGGCCAGGTGATTACACACTTCACAGTGTAATTACATAAGCATGGCTGGGCTGCCGGCCCGACTCCCGGCCCCAAGGTCACGCGCTGCCTTCTTCCAGATTAATTGGAGCTGCCACAGAAGTGCGAGGCACCGGCGGAAAGCGGTTATACGATTAGCATTAACATTTCAACAGCCGCCCAATCGATCGATGAATTCCCCCCTTTGTGTCTCTCCACACCTTCCCCAACCCCTCTATTTACACACATGCTTGTTCCGCTTGTACCTGTGTTTTTAGATTTCTTCTTTGTTTTTGCTCAAGGAAGACATGCAAGGGCTATTTAGCTGAGAAATTGCGTAAAACCTAAATAGAGCATAGCAAAATATGGCTTCTTCCCTCATTTCAGATGGGTTTTTTTGGTTTTCCATCTCTTCTGTTTGGATGTTTATGTGTTTGTGTTGCACTGCATTGCTCAGTCTCTCTCCCCCTGGAGCAAGCGTTGCTCAGTCACAAGTACAAAGCAACCGCGCTGTTCTTTCGCTTGCTTTAGGTGTGTTGGGTTTCATTTATATTTATGCATGTGTGAGCGCGTGTGTTGGGGGGCTCAGTGAAGAGTTGCAGTAAATGGAGGGGCTTGCATTGGCAGAGGAGCAGTAAAAAGCTTTAAAAAGACACCGCAGGATTTGCCTGGATTTCAACACCTCGCCACTAGTATACTTCTTCATATTTTTCCTCTCCCTCCTTTTCTCTACTTACCCCTCCTCTCGTTTTCCTTCTTCCCTGCCAGGGCTCTATAAAGGCGGCTGCAGTATTGTATATGAACAGCCTGTGTTCTCCACCTGTACAAAAGGAGAAAAATTTAATTGAGGCTACGCGACACGCCATCTTTTTATTGGCTGAATACGGCGGAGGGAGACAGGAAGAGGAGGGGGATGTGTGCGTGTGTGTTGGGGTGGAAGAGGAAGAACTGTGTTAATTAGTGGGTGCTTCAGCCTGTAGCCCGGGCGAGGCTGGGGGGCCGCCCCAGCTGTCGGAGTATGACATGCTCTTATTGTGCATTCAGGCCTCATTACCAGAGTGGCAGGGCCACAGAGCGCAGCAGAGCAAGAGGGAGGGAGCGAGGAGATGATGGAGGTTGTGGTGGTGGGGTGGGGTGGGGTGGGGGGGCAAGGATACAAACAGTGCCGCTGTCCACAGCGTGACAGGACTGATGAGGGGCTACGGTCGCTCGTGTGCACCGGAGGGAGCGATAAAAATAACCGATGGAAGAGAACGCAGCATTACCATAACACCACACAGCTATATTGTATTCGACTTTGGAAACCTGTATTGTAAGGATACCACCACACAGAAGTAACAGATTGTTGACAACCTGTTCATTACCATAGCACCGTACAACTGTACCAGACAAATCTATATAGTTAGCTTTCCAAAACACAGCCATAACAGACTGTTGAAAATCTGTATCATTACCATAATGCTGTACAACTGAACCAGACTGTTGATGAACCTGTATCATTACCGTACCACCACACAGTCATATCAGACTGTTACAAGCCCCCCTTTTTTAATACCATAACACCACACAATTAAGAAAGTGCATGTATTTCGTAAAGTCAAACATGACATATTTACAGACCCCAAGACAGACTCTATTGACTTCATGCATGGTTTAGTCTTATTGAGAATTATACATGTGTGTACGTTATTCCAAAACAAATCATAATCTATGTTTATATTTTGTACATCAAATTTTTTCTTTTTGAATATCCTTTTTATGAAAAATGTATCCTGTAATATAAAATAAAATGGGTTATAAATGTTCTTTTGTATTGACTTCAAGCAGGTTGTGAAAGACTTGTATACAGTAGAAAAACAGTAGCAGTTTGTTAATGATGGTGTTTTTTTTTTGTGCACAGAGACATATCGCACCCTCCATTGCTGTCCCCACAGAATGCTCCTCACATTGCTCTGGGGCCTCACCTGCGTCCCCCGTTCCTGGGCATGCCTTCTGCCCTCTGCCAAGCCCCAGGTGAGCATTACCTCTACCAGATGTTACACACACATACACTCACATTTACTCCGAACTCATTTAACCTGGGAGTTTTTTTGATGTGGTATTGGTTATATATACAGTTATGTATGCAATAGCATTTATTTTGAATTAATATAGCACAAGTGGGCTTTTCAAACAAAGGTTAGGTTTGAAATTCAACAATAGATCAACATTAAGGCAAAATTATTTGGACACTTTCTGATGCTCAAACATAGGTGTAACATCCATAGTTAATGTGATGAACTACACCTGTGTTACTCTGCTAGGACACCTGTGTGAACTTGAGGAGAACTGACTTCATACATCCACTTAAAATTACCTTGAGATCAGTTGGTTTAAAAAGTACTAAAAAAAAAATCCTCAAAGAGGAAAGGTCTATCATCATTTATTTTGGGGCCACTGTATATATCACTATGTTGAATGTGTATAATCTGAACACTTGATGTATATTGTATACAAACAGATGTATACCTTATTTATTTTTTAATGATAGCTGTAAAATGGGATGAATATGTTTCCCTTCCCTGTAAAATTGATGTTCTCTTGCTGGTGTTCTGTAGGTTATGGTTTCCTGCAGCCTGCTCAGGCAGAGATGTTCGCTCGTCAACAGGAGATCCTTCGTAAACAGAACCTTGCTAGGTAATGTTATAGAGATGCACAGATATATGTCTCAATCAACTACTACTTGATGTTTGAGCAACTGTTTGTACTATACCAAAAGATAGATTTAATTGATGATGCACACAAACACTGTGGGGAATTTTATATGATGTAAGTTACAATCTTTTTCTCAGGAAATGTTGATTTCCATGTTGCAGTGTGCCTTTCTGATTGTGGAATGTTCCTCCAGGTTGGAAATGTCTGCTGAGTTGTTGAGACAGAAGGAGTTAGAGAACCTCCACAGGCAGCGACTGCTGGCGGACCCACTGGGCCTGCATCCTGGGCTTCCTGCAGAACACCCTGCCTTGCGCAGCCTGCACGAAATCCCAGAGGGCCACCCACTCCGAGAGGAGCTCAATCGCCGCAATGCCATGCTAGTTTTGCGGCACAACAACACCCCATTACTCTCCCTCAACCACCAGGGGGCAGCAGTAGGCACTTCCTCTAAAGACCTCAGCAACAGGAAGAGCTTGAGGAAAGGAGGACCACTCCGAGGGGACCAACAAGGGGGTTTGTCTGAGACTAAAGAGATGCTCAGTGAGGGTTGTGCACGGGATGGAGAAACAGAGGGACAAGATGAAGACATGAAAGACTCTGAGATTGATGCAGAGGTTGGGGAAGACAGGCCTGAGAGGCTTTCCAAAGTGGACGGACATAGTCTCGGTTCGGAGGTGTGTCAAGGCAAGGATGTGACCAAGTCTAGCGAAACAGTGAAAGAGCTGGGGGAGGGGTCAGGGCGGCTCAGTGCCCCTTGTAGCTCCATTGGCCAAGAGTCACCGACCCACCACCTCTTCACATCAGGACTGAGCAAGAGTGAGGCCAAATACCTGCCACCAGGAATCCCACCCTTAACCACTTTGCCTGGACAAACGCTGCCCTTTACCTTTCCATACACCAGCCCTTACTTTCACACCGGTGAGTTCACAGCTGTTTAAAATTCAGACAACAAAATCGAATCATATTCAATGAGAGATATTGTATCTTATGCTACGTTCAGACTGCAGGTAAATGTGGCCCACTTCCATATGAGGTACTAAATCTATCTGATACAGGTCAAATGTTTTGCAATGCGACCACAGTCTGAACAGTCATATCGGAATTCATGTGACTTTTACGTCACTCTAGAGCAACATTTGTCACAATTCTGCGCTCATGATGGGAGTCACTTCAAAGATTTTACATACCCGAAGTTATCAAGATAGTTGCGAAAGGTAGTCAGTGAAGGACAGTGATGTGTCAGAACTCATAAGTATTACAGTGACAGCTCATTCAAGCAAAACACGAGGGCTCGTATCATAAATGTTTAAAAATTATTTTTTTCTTTTTATATATTGCCTGCACATAAATTCACTGGCTTCCGCGGCAGATCACACTATAAATTAATGAGTAATCATTTACTTTAATGTTCTCCGAGTTTATTTCCATATGACAGTGTGCTGTGTGATGTCTTTTTATCATTCTTTTGCACATGCTGGTTAGTTCAGGATCATGATCTGTTCGCACTGGAATCTGATATTGGCCACATTTAAAACAACAATGTGAACAGCTATACAAAAAAATCGGATCTGAGCAATAAATCGTAATTGAGCACTAAGGCTTGCAGTGTGAACGGAGCCATGGAGACATAAATTTCCATATTCCAAAATTCCAAAGCACTCCTCATTTTAAAGGAACATACAGAGCACTAGTGTTGGTGACATCATATGCCTGCTCCTCAACTATAAAAATGTGGAGTTCACATAGTATTCCTTGTCCTCAAAGAGACAGAAAGAGTGAGCAAGAGAGTTAGAGAGAAACTGAGAAATTGAGCCCAGAGTGCAAGCAAGCCCAGAGCAAGTTTTAATGGAAAATGAGTCTCCTAATGAGGAAGTGACCAATTCAGAGAGAGGCTGAGCTAATCTACCTCAGGCATTCTAGCAAATACTGAGCATGCAACATACAAAAAGATTTTGTATACAAAAATGCACTAGTATACTAACATACAAACAAGTCTCATCTTACCAATGATATGATGAGACAGAGAGAGAAAAAAATTATAGTTTAAAAAAGTTTTTTTAAAAACTACAATTCTGTTATTGCTCACTGCCATAATGAATTATTTACAATAATATGCAGGTTTCTCTTGTCTCTAAAAATGTAAGTGTATGGCAAACGCAGCTGTCAAGCTCCAACCCAGACAGCAACATAGTGTCTGCCCAGATCCGGTCCACATCTGGGCCGTGTGGAATCCACGTGTACCAGATGTGGGCATGATCTTGGCTGGCACTATTTTGCTGTCTGGAAAAATAAATAAATAATAATAATACTATAAAATACCATGAAAAGTCAGGAACTTAAATGTACTTTCACTGGTAAATTTTGGAGCTTGACAGCCACAATTATCATTGCCTGGACAATGTGCTTGTGTTCCAAAAAACCCCCCAAAAAAACAAAGGATTTTGAATAACATGAGGGTGTACAAATGCTAGAATTATGTGGTGAAATACACGAACCCCACATTAATATCGAGGTAAAGACGAGTTTAACAAGCTCAAGAGTTTCTCCCCGTCTAAATGAATGAGTGCAGAGCAACCTCAGCCATCTGAAATGCATTACCTGCTCCAGCTGAGAGACCTCCCCCAGGAAGGGGCCCTGCCGCTGACCTTTACTAAACTCTGTAATAGGCAGGGTCAATAACAGAGCGGTGTGTAGGTGCAAGTGAGTGTGTAAGGGTACAGGGGGCCTTCTGTCTCTAATGATTTCTGCTTCCTCTCGGCCCGGCGGGCTCACAGGCGCAATGGGAGGTCTTTTTGTGGACGGAGAAGAGGCGGGAGCAGTCGAGGACATCAGCAAGTGGAGTGTGGAGGAGGTGTGCAGCTTCATCAGCAGCCTAGCAGGCTGTGGGGAGTACACACAGGTGAGGACAAGAGCAGGAGCAGAGCGTTGGATACCTCCTCTCCTGCCCCTGCCTTTAACAGGGGCTACTGGAGACATACAGTACAGCACAGAAGGAAGATCACGTGCTGCAATTTGTAGACAAGAACATTAGACCAGAATAGCTTGATTTAGTTGTTTCTTGAGTGTTCTTTAAAAAGTTAGAAGGCCGCTCTGCGCTGCTCTTATCTTTCTCACTCACAGCTCTGTCTCACACATCTCACCACACCGAATGTCATTCTGTCGCATGCTCAAAGCATCAACAAAACCCCACCGTTGACCACAGCGCACCACATTTCACTGCAGATGCCGAGTATGCATGAGCTTCCCCGTGGAATGAGTCACGTGAATTGTGTGCATGTTGAGTGAAATGGTCAATGTTCATCAACGTCAGCTGAAGCTAGGTCATCTATTTCAGGTCTTCAGAGAGCAGGCCATTGATGGCGAGACTCTGCCACTGCTAACTGAGGACCACTTGCTCAACAACATGGGATTGAAACTGGGGCCTGCCCTCAAGATCCGCTCTCAGGTAAAGAGAAGACCTGCTGTACCAGGGGTGTCAAATCCTGCTCCTGGAGGGCCAACATCCTGCAGAGTTTTATGCAGACCTTACTCCAACACACCTGCCTGTAATTATTTCACAAGTTTACATGTACATGAAATCAAATATAGTAATTTGTGCGTATTTGCCGTTCTGTCTGGGGGAGGGCTCAGAGCTCGGAATTTGGCCCGAACCCAGAGTACTCCCCCTCCTTGACTGGGATAGAAACCAGCCAAGAGTGAGGCGATGGGGTGGTGGAGGGATGCTGTGAAACTGTCGCAGGACAGAGGTGAGAGACGGCTGTAACGGCTTCCTCTTGCGCTCCTCCCGAACTTTGTTAAATAAAACTTCATTAAGTATTCTTGAGACCTTGATTACTTGATTCAGGTATTTAAATGGGGTTATAGCTAAACTCTGCAGGAAGATAGCTCTCCATGTCAAGAAGCTGCAATCATAGTGAACAGATAAACAAAAGGGAAAGGGTGGGCGACTCTGTCCCAACTGTCCTGCAGAATTTCTTTTGATCAGGGTTAGAGCTAAACTCTGCATTACAGTGGACTTAGAGCAAGGGTGTACTATCCTGCTTCTGGAGGGCCAATTTCCTGAGTTTAGGTCAAATCCTAATAAAACTTACTTGTACAAGCTAATCAAGGTCTTCATGATCACTTAAAACTTCTGATCTGGTGTGTTGGAAAGGGATGGATCTAAACTTTGCAGGAAAGTTTCTTTTCAGGAGCAGGAGTGCATACTGCTCCTGAAGAGCGGGCTACTAAGGGGGCTACAAAGATGGTCCATAATAAATGAACATATCAGAACTTCTGACCAGAAGATATTTGTAATTTTTATAGATATTTTTTTAATGATCTTGCCCAGGGCCCCACAAACCTATAGATAGGCCCAGTTTTTTTGTCTTGTTTCTTCATGTGTTATCACATTTCTTCGTTCATTATTCTGAGCAGACATGAACGCAATCGTCTTGTATCACTGTTACTGTACATCCTTATGCACTTCCTGTTGGGTGTATGGTGTGAGAAATAACGCTGGCATGTGGCTGCTTTCCTCAGGTGGCGCGACGTATTGGCAGAATATTCTACATGACCAGCTTCCCGCTGGCCCTCCCGCTGCCGCCATCTGTTCTGCGCCCCACAGACAGAGACCCCCTGCCCGCCGAGACCCGTCCTCTTTCTACCGGCAGCACTTCCTCCCCATTCAGCGTGCCCCCTCCCGCCTGCCGCGCCTCCCCTAAACAGGAGAACGGAAACCCCTCCTCAGCGGGAGCCTACGACTCCACTAAACCTCCCTCGTAGAATTGGCCATTAAAACTCTTGACTGCTTCTCCATATGGCAGAGGCAGTGCTTCAGGGAGGAGGTAAAGACGGAAAGAGGGCATGAAGGGGGCCCTCTTTGAACTATTCTTTCCTTCCTCTTACCCCCTCTACCCCCCTCCCGAAATAAAAAGCAAACTTGAGGACCTTTATGCAGAGGCACTTAATCTTTTTAGGAAAAGTGTGGAGAAATGTGCAGAAAGAAGAGAGACACTGAAGAAATGATGCGGGCTGAAACAGCTCCACCCTTCGCAGCGGCTGAGAGGAAGCCAAAATCCAAAGATGTGCAAATAGGGACTTGGGGACGAGACAGGAAGGGTTAGAGTGTGCGAGAGATGAACGTGAGCAGACAGCTGCTCCTAAACAGCATGCCAGAAGGAAGAGAGACGCATCCAGCAAGCGCACAAGGTACACATGCAAAATTCTTTTGTGTCAGACTTTGTAGGAAAGGATCATTCGCTGCAATGAACTCTTGTGGTAACCAACATTCTCGGGGAGCGGTAAACTTAGAAAAAGACACTTTTTTTTTTTCTTGCGTTTACGCCACCTCCTCCTCCAACTTCCAGCCGTTTTTAAACTCTCTGGAGTTGGTTTAGCTTCGAAAGACTAAATCCTCCAAAGAGGATTAAATATAAGAACAGGATGGAACTCATTTGCAGACTTGACCAGTGCAACTATGCATTCCACAGTCCAAAACCAAAGATGGATGGATGTGGAATTTTCAAACGAGATCTAGTGTTGATCTCTCCGGTGATGAAACAAGGTACACATACAGGGCCATACTGAAGGAAGAGAAACTCAAAAAGAAAGATGTGTAAAGCACTTAAGACTTCCTGTGACCAAAAGCCATCAGCCAAAGCAATGGCCCACCCTCTCACCCGACAAACATCTGGGCCCGTTTTAGTTTCACGACCCCGCGAAAAAGGGCATTAGGAAAGGATGTACGTCCATCCCTATGCCAGTCCATAGATGGATTAATGCCATTGTGAGGTCACAATTACTGCTGTGGGAAAGACATGTTATCCTGAATTGTATAGAAACATGCTCAAGATGAGAATATACTGAAGATGAAATAAGTGGTACGTTTTGTTAAATGTAGTTGCACGAGTTAAAAATCTTCTTTATTACTGAACAAAATGTGACTGGGTGACTCGGTGTTACTTTTGTTCTACTTTTTCTGTTTGCTGTGTATTCCAGTTGTAATAATCATGAGCCCCAATCTTAAATGCCACTTCAGTATATAAATGAGGAAAAAAATATTTATAGAAATTTGTTTGCTGTAGTTAGAGCAACGAGATATTAAATTGTCCTTAAATTGATCCCAAAGAACAATACTTTTCTCTTTGTTGCAGGGAAATGGACGGCACAAAGCTCTTTATGCAAATCTTTGAAATTGTTTTTTCTTTTTAAATATGTAAGCAATTAATTAAAATCGTCACTAGATTTCCCATCAATGTTTTGTCTTCATCCTATTTTTCTATTCTCCGCTGGGTGAAATAAATCCTATTGAAAACTTAAAGATGCTTGTTTCTCTTTTTTTTTTTCTCTCCGAGTGATGTTTATTTCCAGACTCCTCCACAGTCATGCAGGGAGTGGCAGCCCCAGTGGATGGCAGTGGATGGTAAATCCCCTGGTTAGGGGAGTGTGAGTGTGTGTGTGTGTAGGGTTCAGGTCAACAACAGCTGTCAGAGCGTCAGGTTCAGTCACAGGCCAGGGCCCCTGTGGTCCCCGCCTAACCCAAAGAACAAATGACTCTCAGGGACGTCCACCATCCGCCTCTTAAAAAATCTTTTTACTGCAACCGTGACTGTCAGCACCAGGTGCTGCTTGTGATACTGTGTACTTGAGTGATAGATGAGTAAACCTGTTACTCAGACTCATGCAAACATGAGCGCTGCTGCTCTAGTGAAAACTGAATGAAGCCCAGCTGAAGTTTAGTCATGGTGGCCTGAATTTAACGTTGCCTGACGTTCTGAACAGCACCTTAACAGCACAGTGGTATAATGCCTCTTTTTACAAGATGTAAAATAAATCTCTGATGTCCCCAGTTTAAGTCTGAGTGTGTATGTGAAGTTTTAGCTCAAAATACCCCACAGCAAAAAAATTTTATAGCATGTTAAAATTGTAAATTTTGAGGGTGAGCAAAAACGTATTGTTTTTTTGTGTCCCTTTAAATGCAGATGAGCTGATGCTCCCGGCACAGCTTGCAGATATGCACTAAAATGTCAGAAATTGTTCTGCCTTTTATGTTCAAACCATGATGGAGAGATTAAAGAAGAAGTGACAACATGTAGAATGCAACAGGACGTTTCTTAATGGTTAGTTGATAAATTTATGTAGCTGATGTGGTATGAACTATCTTCAAGTCATTGACTAGCATATTCTTTCATGATAATCTATAAATCGCTAGTGTTACGTACTGTATTGCAATAAGACAGATGCAACAGCTTGAGCAGACTCACAAATGTTCTCTACTGAAATCATAATCAACCACCCCTTTAAGCTGGGAGAGATGGAAAGAACAGAACAAAAATATGTGCACAAACTTTCATTATGCAACAAGAAAGATGACACAGCAGCTGTGAGCATAAGAGGATGATTTAAAAAAGTTAAGGAATAAAATATTATAGTTTACTGACCCCCAAGTCGTTCCAATCCTATATGACTTTCATGACACAGAAAGAGAATTTTCTGGACACTTTCCACGCAATTACATTGAATGTGGACTTAGCATGCAAATTCCCCATAGAAGACTTGGAATATAGCACGTCAAATCAACAACTTTTATCATCACGTTAGGTTTAAATCTAGCCTTAAACTAGTCATCAGTGCATAATCTACCTCACCCGACTGAACTGTTTAAAGCTGCTACCAGCTGATAGTTAACTACTCAAGAACTAGATCCAATTCCTAAACTAATCACTCACAAACTGGATAAGACAACTCTGAATTGCACTCGCAAAATGATTTAACAAATAATCTAAATAAGGAAGATTTTAAAAAATTTTGGTTGCACTGTTCTAGTAGTTAACGTTTCTTTTAACCAATTTCCTACAGCACTTCTAGAGCTGCGTGGAGTTCTGGCTGCTTTAAAACATTTAGAAAAAGCCAAGCGTTTTCAGAAAGTGATGTGAAAGCACTGAAGGGGAGAGATGTTCTGGCGAGAGAACAGGCTGCTCTCTGTTTTCTTCTCTTCCTCTCTCCCCACCTGGGCAGCACAGCCTGGCAGTGGATGATACGAGCGTTTGGCAGCCTGGTGCTCAGGGCTGACCCCGTGCCTCCACCTCCGCCTCTGGTTTACCCATTCACCACCCCTAAACACAAGCAGTGCCCTCGGCACAACAATGCAACATATCTGAAGTACACTGAAGAAAAAAAAAGACACCCCTATGTGGTTTTAAAACAAAGTTCAGACCATCTTTAATTTGACAACATTATGAAGCGTTAGATGAAAAAGAAGTCCATCTGTTTTGTTGTACACTTTATAAAATACAATGATGCAAAAAAGAAATGTAATAACAACAGGGGCTGTACAGGGCACTTAAAGGAACAGTTCACCCCTAAATGATTCATGTCTTGGTGAGCTTTTCATTTAATAACAATTGTATCAATCATGTTTGGATATGAAATAGAAATGTTCCTCTGATGTAAATTTAGTCCTGATCAGAGAGCTCTAGGTCCTCAACCATATCTTCCTCTCCCTCAGCGACCTCCTTTAGCTCTGTGCTCAATATCTTCTTTGGTGCTTTGCCTTTAGAAGACGAGGGCTTTTTCTGGTCACCATCTGGAGAATAAAAAACAGATAAATGGTATGCTATATACAGTTAAGATGGTTGAAAAATAAGAGGGGGATCCTGAATTGAATACATTGAATATCCAGTCCTAAACAGAGCCAACCGTAGCTTATTACAGAAACATATAATCACCAGAATCATCCTCCAAGTCATCTACATCCTCTTCATCGCTCGGGTCTGAAAGGTCCTCTAGGCCTTCATCAACCTCATCAGAGTCACCCTGTTCATCTGCAAAGAAAATTAGAAAATGTCTTCAGAACAATAATCATTTACATTTATTCATTCATTCAGTACAATTTCTAATCCAAATGGACTTCCTGATACTGAAAAAGTCAGATGAACAGGCTGATTAAATTAGCATTTTAAGGTTAACATCAAATCAAAGCAGACCGTTCTTGATTGTTCGGTGCATGTCACTTCAAAAAAATAGGAATCAAAGAAATCTTCATAACTTTTATCAAAAGTAGTAGTGATGCACTGAAACTTTGTCGACTGAAAATATTCAACCAAAACACTAAACAAAAAAACATTTGGCTAAAATCATTGCCCAAACCGGTGGTTTAATTTACATTTATCTCAGAAATGCAATTTAATCAATCAATAGCAAGTTAGTCAGCTAGAAAACAGTTACTATATATATATATATATATATATATATGTTAAACATATTGCTAAACATATGCATTACATATTCATTAGATTTTACTTCACCTGTAAGAGATGTCTAATTAATATATATATATATATATATATATATATATATATATATATATATATATATATATATATATATATATATATATATATGAATGAATCTGTCATGAAAACAAGTTATTACAGCCACCTTTTAAATGTATTTCAACAACGAATTGGAGTAGAAACAATTATATCATTGCAAATTTGATATAAAAAACATGTACAATTTAAATGTTTGCATACAAATGTATATATAAACACTGTATACATTTTTTATTTGATTAATTATAAAATAAATGTTATTTTCAGTTTTGGTTCACGGCTAAATTTAAACTTACTTCAGTTTCAGTAAAAAAAAAATAAAAAAATTGGTGCATCACTAATCAAAGTATAATGACTTGGTCTGCCTCTAAAATCTTCTTTTTTTTTTTGGGACTGACTGACTTCAGAAATCCCTTTCACTTTTTGCTCTGCTAGTGAATACTAAGTGTTATAAAAGAACAACATTTAACAGTTTCAAGAAACTTCTGCACATGTGGATTCCCATTAAACACTCAACGAAGCTTGTATAATTTTAGTGTGAGCATTCATCTAGAGACAAGACTACACCACTGACCTACCCATGCTGCTCACGCACAGGTTACCATTTACATGACAAAAACAAAGGCTAGCTTCTGACGGCAATTTAGCCTCGCTAATCCAGAGGTGTGTGTGGGAGAGTCTCGTGCTCTCTGAAGACGCAAGGTTGAAATCCCTGAGCTTTGAAGTGGGATTTGATACGATGCTGCCTGGGAGGTGAATGGCAGCATAGACACCCTCCACCCTAATTACCCAGAACACACTGGAGCCAGCCAGAGGGGGAGCCGCGCTCAACACCATGCGCACACCTCGCTGCTGAGAGCGGGCTCATGCATCTTAATATAACCGGTGGACGGCTGACCGTAGAGTTCAGAGAGGGTACAGAAAGTCCACCAGGAGCACGAGGCAAAGACTTTAATGACTGCCTGTGGGGCTGATCAATACAGTGATGATGTAGGAGGGGGAAACAAATCAAAGACACAATCTACATGTTGCTCTCAGCACTGAAAACAGCCTCGACACAGGAACACTGAAGATCAGGGAGTTTACAAAATGAGCAAACACACATTAAGATGGAAGAGCCTCGAGCCAAGTCTTTGAGAAAGTCGACAGCATTAAATGTCCTGGCACACTGCAGCGACATCAAAATGACAAACTAACATGACTTAAGAACATTAGTAGGGAAAAAGTAGACAAACCTGGCAGGTGGTGAAGCACATCGTAACTTCATAGACAAACAAACCAAAAAGAGTTAAGAGAAGAACTATAACAAGCCCGCATTTACAGAAAGAAAAAAAGTTTGTATGAACCGTTTGAAAATTGTTTCTCTTTTCAACTGTGGTGGATGAGTGAATTATTAATATGAATTATTATTATTATTACAATTTAGAATATCTGTTTTCTATTGTAATATATTTAAAAATGCAATTTATTCTTGTGATGGTAAATCGAAATTTCCAGCATCATTACTCCAGTCTTCAGTGTCACATGATCCTTCAGAAATCAGTCTAATATGCTGATTGGTGAAACATTTCTTGTGTTGAAAACAGTTGCACTGTTTAATATATTTGTGGAAAATATTTCTTAGGACTCTTTGAAATGTCAAAAGAGCGGTTTAAAATAAATGTAATTACTGTTACCTTTGATCAATTTAATGTGTGTACTTTCTTTAAAACATGCATGAATCATAGAAATCTCTAGAATTTATTTTAATTAAATGTGCATGGGGGTTTATATTACCAATAATGAGGATATTACAACAACAAAAAACACCTAAATTATAATGGACATTCTGTTTTCATGTTTTAAAGTAAATATTGTACACATTAAGCTAACTGTCAGTGCATTTTTATTTATATTTGTATTATACTGTCCATCAGCAACTGATTGATGCTAAGGTAACCTGCTTCAAAACAAGCTCCAGCAAAACCAGTCACGTCTTCAACTCATAGTCAGAAGTTGTATTAGCCTAGCATCCGGGGTATGGACACGTAAATATTGGTATGCCATACAAAAAAACCACAACATTATAAATAGTCTCTTCTTCCTTCCACCTCCACTTCTTCCTTCCAGCCCTCTTCTAACTTCTACAGCCACTTACACTGAAACTCTGCCATGTGAATGCCATAAAACAAACTGCAGTAGTGAATTCTTAATCAAAAGTGTGAAAAAAGTGAAATATATTTGTTGGTTTGGTAAAAAGAGTAGAACAGACCAACAAATCAACAACAAAAACGGGCTTTTTGTTTGACAATATGCAACCGAGACCACAAATTAATATATTAGAGGTCATGTGACACTGTTCTTCGGGTCTAAGCGCTGGAGGTATGGGGCCGGTTAAGCCGTGTGGTGAAGGAGCGGCCACTAACATCTTTCCAAGCGAATGTTTTGAATTACAAACCCCCACTGGGATCCAAGTATGCAAAAAAAAAAAAAAAAAGCTTCCTGTAAGAGAGAACAGAGTAAGAGAGTGAGAGACCGACAGAATGAGAGAGAGAGATTTGTAAGGACTCCACACAACGAGCACCAGATGTAGAAAAAAAAAAGAAAAGAAAAAAACAAAAACTTCCTCTTGCCTCCCACCTCCATGGGACTTTTTCTGCGGCTGTCGGCTCAAGGGCGGGAGGAGTGGGAGAGTGTGGCATGTGTCCGACACATGACCCAGCACACAACTCCCAGATATAGAGTTAAAGAGGAGAGGCAAGTGCACGTCTGACAGCTGACCTGCCCTCCACTGAGATCCATTCACTCACACACACAGAGAGAGAGAGAGAGAGAGAGAGAGAGAGAGAGAGAGAGAGAGAGAGAGAGAGAGAGAGAGAGAGAGAGAGAGAGAGAGAGAGAGAGAGAGAGAAACTGAAATGGAACGGATATATATAATATATTATTGTAAATTGTATTTAAATTATTATGCATGTAAACCAGTTTCGTTTCCTACTTGAAATGTTCATAAATATTCGATATCAACTGTAAATTAATAAATAAATCAACTTTTCAAAGCCAAAATGAAATCAAAATAGTTTGATTTCTTAATATACATTCCTTAACTTTTTGTGCATGATTCATCTGCACATATTAAAATATAGAAAGAATATTTATCTTTACAATCTTTTGTTATACAAATCAATGTTATAGCTTGCTCCACCTCTAAAACAACGTTCCCCTTCAGCTGACAGCTTCATCTCTAATCCTGTCATATAGAGACCATGTTTCACAACCAGTTCACAACCAGTAATGAAGAAAATCAAGACCCATCCTACATTTTTTTCTGGCTAAAGTTCCCGTTTCACGCAGAAATGCTGCTATAGAGAAGTATAATGGGTTGAGAAGAATATTTAATCAGAGTTCAAATAAAGTTCAATAGATCTGTTGGGTAAAATTGACTCCTTTACTACTACTAAATTTAATACATTTTGTATTTCTCATCTCTGATAAGAGAATCTTCTGACAGCGCAGTGCAATGAACAGCAGCCTCCCAGTGACAAAGAAAGGCATTACAGGAAAACAAAAATCTTTCCCATTGCACATGTTAGTAAGGTAAATACATTAGTTGCAATGAGGGAACAGAGTAGTATATTAACATGGAGACTTACCTTTGGATTTGAACAGGTCGTCGTCATCATCATCATCATCGTCATTATCTGAATCAAAGAGACCCTTGAACTCCTTTTTGTCAGCCTTTTTCTCATCAGCCTTCTTGCGCTTGATTTCAGGGAGATTCAAATCCTCCATCTAAATTAAAAAGCGATGAGAAAGAGAAAAAAAATATCTTTAAATACTATCATTAATCAAAAGGGGCAAAAACGTGAACAAAAGCTGCAGATATGACGTTAATGAGAATACGACGTTTAGCATAATGCTTCTGTTTTTTGGGGGTTTTGTTTCAGATTTAGTTCAAGATCAAATCTGGTTGAGACGTCTACAATTGTTTATGAAAAAAAAAAAAAAAAAAACTTTTTTTTTGGTTGTACAATGAGCTATTCTGCGAGTTTCCTTCCATCTCATTAACATCAGATGTCACAAAATGAGCAAACAGAAAATGTAACTTATCTATAGCTATCTTACTAATACAAAGGATTTAAATGTATATATATATGTATAGTGAGAAATTTGAATTTTTAACAAAAAGGTAATAAATGTGTATTCTCCCCTAAAAACATAATAGGATTTAAGTATGTGTGTGTGTGTGTATTGATGGAGGAAGTGGCAGAGGCAGTAGAGGCAGGAGGGAGAGGTAATCAGATCTGAGCGTGGGGACTCGGTGGATCAAAGCCTGGGACGCAGCCCTGAGCGCTATAATACTCTTCCTGTAGCACTAGCCCTGCCGCCTCCTCCGCCAATCTGCCGCTTCCTAGACGCCAACACTCCGCCTGGTGTCATCTCCATTATCTCCCTACGGACATGCTCCAGCTCCACACACACACACACACATACAAGAACACACACAGTAGGTGCTTTCACAGAACCAGCACTACAGTTTTCACAAAGATGATCACAACTGTGTGTTTAAATTTTAAGACTTGCATTAAAATAGCACTGGGCTGAACAGCTGTCTCGATGTATATATAATCAAAATGATTTGATTCTTTCTGAGGATCAAACTAAAGCATTGTACTGCGGCTCCCACTGGTGAAAGATGAGTGTACAGCCCCGATCTGTCTAAATCCAGCTCACGCTGAAAAGTGTGGTTTGGATTATTTTGGTCTAATGGTAATAGTTGCTTTGGATTTGCCATTTTTACCCTTTCTTTCCCAGAGATCTCCAGCTGAATCTCCTTTTCACGAAGTTTCTTCCACTGACTGTAATATTTAGTGATGGGAGTGCCTTCCTCTGCTACTTGTTTCTCCCAGGCTGCCTGTAAACACACCAAAATAAAAACACACAACAAATGTTATTGCATGTTCACCCACAGGAGAGCTAAACAAAAGGGATCTGAATACACATTCAAAACAAAATAAAGCCATAAACTTACAGCCTACAATTGTAAGACATGACAAGTACACACAGGCCTCTTCTGTTATTGTGGATCAATAACCCCCTAAAAAAAAAACTGTATCATCTAAGAAAATTGAAGGTTTGTAGGGTCTATCACTACACCCTAAAGTAATATTAATAAAGAATCAAACCAATCGTAGCAATTTTCAAAAACTGAAGTGGACCACGCACTCAAAAAGTAAAGATAAGTGGCTCGCAGGAGGATAAAGGGGCAGGGGTATAAGAGAGTGAATCTCCGCCAGTCTTTCCTTAAAGGTCTTTGCGGATGATATTGATCAGGTAAAATGAGATTAGTTGACCTCCAAATCCAATAGACCATAATAAATCTCAACTTCAGTCTACAGTTACCTAAACTTATTTATAACAATTTGCATCAGTTTGTAGAATAGTGAAAATGATCAAAGCTACAAAAAGGCGCAATATACAACAGACGCTAACAAAGCTAACAGATGTGTACATGACCAGCAAGGCTAAGCTCTATGGCAAACTGGGGGCTTCATCCTTTGAAGCATCTGTTCAATAACTGCTGTGCACATTCTGGAAAGAAATCCTGATGCGATCACTTGGCGCACTACGGTACTGAGGCCAAAATGAACCGCAAGAAATCACGATGCATTGTTTTAGCCATTGCAATGGTTAGAATGCCATTCAAGTGGGTGACACATAATTTCAAGTTTAATAGTGTTGATATGTCATATAAGCATAATAACAATAATAATAATAAATAAAATAGCTTGGCATATAGTGTCTATGTTGCTCAATATTAACTTATGTACTAGTAAAATTAATATGTAAATCTTAGTATGTATCATGACAGATGAAAAAAATTTAAATGTAAATAAATATAAATTAAAACTATTTACACAAATGTAAAAAAAAGAAAAAAGAAAAGCACATTAGAAAATCACTAAAAACTAAAAAAAAATGAAAGCTAATTTAAAATAGGAATAAAAAACTAATGGGAGTATATAAATAAATAATGGAATATAAATAATACTAACATAACATTAGGTAGGTGGGTAGGCATTATATTGGTATAATATAGGTAGGTAGATATTTAACCTCTGTGTGAAGTGTGTCATAGTGTGGTAGTATTAGAGCTGTTGAAGGCACTGGCACGACCCACAGAGACAGATATTTGTTTGTTGGACTAATCCGTGGGGCAAGCGGCTTTATGCAGCTGTGCTGGCGGCAGTGCCGGGTGAGAAGTTTGCCATGCCACCCTCGTTACTAAAGGACATCTTTCCTGCTGGCCAGAGCCCGGCGACAGACGCACCCCGGCGTGGTGCCATGCTGTCTGCATGCTCTGCCCTACTGCATCTCTCCCTACAGCTCAACATTACACAGAGGAGAGAAAAACCCGTCCACCCCTCCTGCATTTCAGTCTTAAATGCCCTTAAATATTTATCAGAAGCATGAGTCGTTCCAGAGACAGCAAGGGGCGGGGAGGACAGATGAACGGGCTGTGCATCGGCAGGGGTGACAAATGAGAGCGGAGATGGAGATGAATGGAGCAGAGATCTCGCCCCAGAGAGGAAGCAACTTCTCACCTTCTTTCACAACCTTCACCCCTGCCGTCCCCTCATTTTTTTTCTCCCCACCAACTTCGTCATTATCATCCCAGTCAGCACCAGGGTTTTTATTGTTAACTGAAATGGTTATGAAGACCAAAAATATCACAAAAAATAAAAAATGATACAAAAGTGCACTACAATATAAAGAAAAACTAAATAGAATTACAAAGAAAATGTATTTTATATTGCCAATTTAATTTATATTTTTAATTCCAATCAATGTCAGATGGTCTGATCTAGTTTATCGTGCCAAAAATAGATGCAAAATCAAACAGGAAGGGGGTCATCTGATTGACATATATATAACAAACAAAATAGTTCATTTTCTGTATGCGATGTTTAGCGACTGAAATCTGAAATGGATTACAATGATATACGTTAATCAAATGAATGCATATTTTGTATTAAATTTGAATTACATGTTTATAGAATTACTAATAAATTATAAAATAATTTAGATGCTAGGGTTAGGTGCACAAGATGGCGCCTGTGAGCTTCGGTGATGCGAGTGTGCGCACATTTACTTCCGCTCATACTCTTCCGGTCTTAGCGACGTTCGCATTTACTGTAAAGAGAAACTTCTAAATTAAACTTGGCTAGGTATAAAAATAATAATAATGAAAAAAAAGTTTAATAAAGAGAAGATGGTGGTCTATCAGATTCTTACATTATTGTGTACCTCTGGGCGGTAATCACAGATTACCTCATCGAGATACACTGAGATTGACTTTCATTCTTTCTCCTGTTGATTCTGCAGTTCAGGCTCAGTGCTTAGTGAAAATCCACAGGAATTGCATTCAAACAAAACCCTTAAGTGTGTAATATACATGTCCTGATTTTGTGGGACTAAATGGCTCAGAACTGACTTCTCTTTCTGCGTGGAACAACACTCTACCCTAATCAAGATCAAATGTTTATTATTTAATATGTATTTGAATTATTATAGGTTTGCATACAATGTTCAGTGTTTGTATTTCAGCTGTGCACTTCTATTAACTACTGCATTTTTGTGAGACGAGTAAAGAAAGAGGATCTGTTGCATAAATTGTCTGTCTGGTGTCTATTTTTATTTTCTTTATTGTCTAACTCTTATTTTTACTTAGCTATATTGAAAACTGTTTGTGTTAACTTTAGCAAACGTGTGAAGGTTTACAGGATATGTTTTGCAAACAACTCTCTAATCAAGGCTTTTCCTGTTGTAAGCTTATATTTGAGTAGTCTGTTCTCAGGGCAGCACAAAACATATTTCTGATCCAGGTAGGCTACAGGTTTCCAGTGTATGGGTATAATCATTTAAGATATATATATTTTTTTACTTATGTCAGTTAAAATGTTACACAACAAGTGGATGTTATACTAATATTTTTGAGAAATAAAATATTTCTTGATGGGTGTGGATGCGTAGATAAGTGATGGGTCTGTATAATGTCTGACCTTGTTTTTACACAAATTCCACCCCGTTTCCAAAGCTCATTTGTTTGAACTTCCTAAGGCTGACGAACTTAGAGTGGTTAAAACTTTTGTAAGACTGTTCACCGCTCCTTCGGAAAATTAACCATGGTTTTGTGATCGATGATTGTAATTGTATTACCTTAGTTTTCCGACAAATATCACGATTAAATGGAGGATAACATTGTATCTATAATGTATACGAAAATTTCAGTCTGAAATGTCCTATGAAATCCGTGCTTACAAAGTATGTGCGTGAAATCCGTTCTGCACATCTCGCTCTCCTCTTGTTCGTTAACATTGTCAGGGTCTGAATTAGGCTTGAATTGGTTTGAAATTGACGCCATCCTCAATATTTACACTAGAGAAGAACTCGCAGTTATGGAGGGGTGGGACATTTCCCGAACACACGCAAAGCACTGCCAATCACAACACACTGGGCCAGCTAACCAATCACAGCACATTTCGTATTTCGGAAAGAGGGGCTTCATCGAAATCAGCGTGTTCGAGCCAGACCGGGGAGAGAGGTGCTGCAATAATGTAAAATATGAGAAAAATAATGTGTATTTTAAACAATCAAGCATGAAAACATATTATAGTACACCCCAAAAGCAAAATCAAGACTTTGTAAAAGGGCATAGGCTAATAGGACCCTTATAAGTCATTAACCTGACTTTCTCCATTCTCCAGCTCTCTGCATTGGCATCAGGTGAAACTAGAAGTGTCTATGCACACACTTGCTAGATTGGAATTACATTAATCCCATTATATCTGACATTTTTTTTTAAAGATTTATGCACAATGAAAACTAACTAAAAGCTAAAAAAAAAAAAAATTGTATGTATATATATATATATATATATATATATATATATATACACCTATATATACACATGTATACATTCTCAAAACTGAGAACTGTGACATTCTCAAAACTACAATAATCATAAACAGCTAGCACAAAGTCTGGTTCAATCTGCTACTGGATTGACGTTACCAGACGCTCACAAACAAAGCACTTAATGTCTGCTCGTCCTCCTCAGAGTCTCTCGCTGAGAGAAATGGAGAAATGGCATTAGAAAGCTTTCCGCTCCATTACTTTCATCTGCTCTCATATCCGCCACCGACCCAGCATCAGGCTACGGTCGTAATAGTACTCTGTGCCACGGTGGCCACGTGTGTCTGTCTGAGGACCGGTGACTGCACTTCCTGACCTGCAGGTGGTGTGGTCAACTAGGCCTCAGGCCAACCGACACATGTTGTTTTCAACTGGCCACAGCAACACACACTCAGATGTGTTCACACGTAAACACGCAGGGCTCTGAACACGCAAACACAGACGAAGACTGTGGGTGACCAGCAGTCACCTGCGGGGGGACGGAAGGCAGGGTGGTGTTTGAGGTGGGTGGAAAGAAGAGGAACTGCAGGGATAACAGTCCGCTTTTACAACTAAAACAAACATCGGACTGCCATTTCTGGTCCCACAACTCACAAATGTCTGACTAGAAGTGCTGTTACGGTCATTGTGTAATTGGAAAAAAAAACTTAGAAAGGAGAAAAAAAAAACGTTCTTGGCTTGAAGGAATTTGTCAAAACAAATGGATATAAAAAAAAAAAAAAAAAAAAAAATTCATTCAATGAGTGCTAAAGTAGTTAAAGGGATAGTTCAATAATTTATACACCCTCAAGTTGTTCCACACCAGTTGTTCCAATGTTTTGCCGAACACAGAAGAAGATATTTTGAAGAATCTGTGTAACCAAACAGAGTTCCATTGCATAGAAAAAAATACTACGGAAGTCAATGGCTACGTCAACATTCTTCAATATATCTTCTTTTGTTCAGAAGAAAGAATAACATACAGGTTTGGAACAACTTAATGATAATAGAATTATTATTTTTGGGTGAACTATCCCTTACATCACTTGCTCACCACGGCATCGCCCCCCACCATTTTTTTAGTAATAAAGATCATTTAGTTCAGTTAGAGAACAGACACTACACTAAAAGCACCTATTTGGCAATATTTGGGATTTAAACCCAATTCTAACAGGGAACCTGCAAAGGATTAGATGTGTTTTTCATGAAGAATAATAGTGAACCCATCATTCAAGCAATTGCCGCCCCCGAATTGCAGCCAATTCAAAAGCTAAAGTAAAATGCTCACGACTGCACTGGCATTCATTACAGTGCGAGTCCACTGGCATTGAAAACACTCGCTCTGCTTATTAGCGATTTAAAAGCGAGGTGCAAAAGAGGGAAAGATTTCATCACTGTCACATCCCTAATAGACAGCAAATGTAAAAAAATGTAAATGTATAAAAATTACTAATGCAGAAGCAAATCTATACTTTATTTTAAGGTGATGTAGTTACACGTTACTACAAGTACTTACCATAGTAATAACAGTAAATTCTGCTTAATTACAAGAAACCAGCCCTAAACCAAACCCTAACCGTAACTATTTTGTAAGTACTTGTAGTTCATTTATATTAGTCAGTACTTATTTGAGAAAGTACGATGTAACTACACGACCTTTTAAAATAAAAGTAACTGATTAAAGTTTTAAATATGAAAATGATTATTTGAATCAAAATTATGAATTTTATTATTGTGAAATATAACTATATAATATAATATAATATAATATACAGACTATAATATAATTATATAAAAATATTTAATTGATATGTATATAGTATATAATGAAAATTTAGGTAGAATTATCTATATGCAAAAGTTTAGGCTAAGACACAAAACACTCATCTACAGTGATGGGAACTTTAAAGTGGAAAAATAATGTAGGGACTTATTTGTATCAATTAGGATTTTACTGGTTTCTGATTGTTCAACATTTACATTAATGGTTTTTTTTTTTTTTTTTTTTCATTTATATGGTATTTATAAGGCCTACATTTTACTAATGGAATATATGATAGTTGTAGATTAAATCATAGCTTTATCTTGCATAAGGCCAGGTACAAGTAATAAGAAAGTAAATTAATCCATTTTGAATTTATGTCGACTTCAACAAATGTTCGGTCTGTTCCTGGTATAAAATGATACACGCAATCTCTTGTACTCACCACAGCTGTGACATCAGCCACGCCAAACGCAGCTTTCTGCCTTCGTCCTGTGATGTGGTTGCAGTTCTCCTGTATCTTCTCCAGCAGCTGGCGCATCGGCTTGCAGTAATTGGCCACTTTGCATTCCTTCAAGAACGCTTTCAGCTGAGACCAACAAGAGAGAGACAGAGGGAGAAAGAGCAAACAATTGAAATATCATAAAAATGATGTGAATATTATGGAGCCACATGCAGATAGAATTTCTAACTATCCTCAAATAATTCATATAGTAACTCTCTGTGTAGATTCAATTGTTCAATGTTTAGCTTAAATCTGGAATTCAAATTCTGCCAATGAAAAGTACGGAAGAACCGGGAGTGGATATTATAAATAAACCTGACTGGGCCAAAAAGAATAAATACTCAAAACCGGATTTTTAAACAGCAGTGAGGAGAGCTTGGTTTTGGCCAGAGCAGAGGATGTGGCCAGAGTGTGTGAGAGAGAGAGGGGGCTGAAAGAAGTAATGGTGAAAGAAGTGTGTTTGTGTACTGTGTTAGTGTGAACACACTAGCAACACAGCATACACTTACACTGCAGTAAGTATTGGGATGTTTATGTTGGGGTGTGAGGACTGAAGAAGCTGGACTACAGCCTGTGAATAAGTTTGTATGTGTGATCTGATCTGTGAGAATGAGAACCATTAAATACAACTGGTGTACAAGCTCCATAACTTTCACTTATTATGACTTGTTGCTGATGTGGTAACTGTTAGAAAGAAAAGTGAAAGAGTGAAAGCATTTGTCCAGAACAGTACCTGAACGATGGCAGGCAGGGCCAGCTCAGGAAAGCCAATGGCGCAGGCCTGAGTGTGGAAGTACTCCAAAATGAGGTCATACAACTGATCCATTAGACCATCCTGGAACAGTGAAAACACGTACACATTCATAACTCAGCACATGAGATGCATTCTCAGGCCAGAAACATACCGTTGCTGTCGGGTGGATTCGTTACATGTTTGAGATGGTAGTGGAGTTTTTAACCGTGGAGATACAAGGTTACCGCCCGACAGCGACGATATCCTAATGTGTAACTCAGGGTTGCTACTGACATCTTTGACTTTAGCTAACTTACTTAGCAAGACTGTCTGCTAAGGGCTGTTCATACAGAATGCGTTTTTGCATTCAACTGTATGGACATGTTTGACAATTCATCTCACATCTTTTGTAGCGACATGGTGTTCTAAAAACACGGCGTTCACCTTTTAAAACAACTTGTCTCAAGACCTTGCTTTTTTTAAATGGAAAAAAGCACTGATGGATCTGCACTTACAAGTGAATTTTTTTTTTTTTTAAGAAAACAGTTAACGCTTATGTCCATAACAGGCTCTCTTGCGGCAATACTTACAATGTAATGCATACTTGCACAATGTCGAATTTGGGTAGCTGGGACTGTCGGCGTTCACATACTTGGAGTGTTTTAGGCCTTCCGTTTTGCTCATTATTTATAGTTGGATTATGTACACAGGCAAGAAACATCTTCGCAGAACATGTTGGATGTTGCAGGCAGTAATATTTTTGTGGAAACAGTGATACACTTTTTTGGATTCTTTGATGAATAGAAACTAAGTTCAAAGTAACAGCATTAATTTGAAATAGAAATCTTTTGTGACATTATAAATGTCTTTACTGTCACTTGATCAATTGAATATGTCCTTGCTGAATAAAAGTATTTCTTAAAAAAAAAAAAAAAAAACGTACTGTCCCCAAACTCTTGAATGGTTGTGTAAATGTAACCATTTTAACGGATACCAATTTGAAATGTCAAAATGAAGAAAAAAGCCCCAAAACAAAAATTGAAATAGTCATAGTAGCAGTAGCCTAGTGTCCCTGAGGAGGTTACATACATGTCTATCAGTCAATCAGTTTTCACTACACAAAAATGGCTGCCCCCCACAAAGTATTCACACCTCTACTCAACACCTGGCATAAAAGCATTCACACTAATCCTGACCCGGTTTAGGGCAGGGATCAGACCTAAATCCCTTGCCCTACCTAAAATTTACAGCCGCAGCCCTCACAAACACATTCCTCCGCAATGGAAACGGGAAAGCCCTGCTCGTAACTGCCCTTACTAGTTGGGAAATATTTAAGATTTAGTAAGTCAGACAGAGATCCCAGACAGCAAGGGTGGAGCGGCGTCTCGGGGGGCCTGTGGCTGCGGTGTCTTGGCCTGGGTGTATGTACTGGAAAGCTTCCCCGTGCCAACCAGGAGAGCAGGATAATCCCTGCAGCTTGTGTGGCAATCCTCTTGGCAGCGACACAGCGCGCGGCGCTTTAGCCTGTGTAGCAGCGTGTTCGGGCTTTCATCTCCTAACCTCAATCCAGTTACAGCCAGTCAGCATGAACACATGACAGGCTCTCAGCCCAGGAGGAGGGGCCATCTTTATCCAGTCCTTTATCTGATGCATTTATGTTGCGGTTTTTGGTTTCATTTTAATGTCATTTTTGCTCAATATTTTGGATTTATTGTACGGTTAGGGCTAGGTACCGATTAAAAAAAAAGAAATTAATATTTTAATTCAGCAAGAAGGCAGTAAATTGATCAAAAGTGACAGTAAAGACATTTACAATGTTACAAAAGATTCAGATTTAAAATAAATGCTGTTCTTTTGAACTTCTATTCATCAAAGAATCCTGAAAAAATATTACGCATTTAAAGGGATACTTCACTACTGGCAAAATGGGCTTTCAATACAACTTGGCTGCCTTTATCGTAGAAATGTAAAAAAAGGGAAAGAAAACAACTTCAACACCCATAATGCACTGGGCATGTTGCCATCTAAGGCCACTCCCAGTCTGCTATGGTTACGCTTACCAGAGTCAAATACTGCCTTGCTTTAGTAGGAAATACTTCTTAACAAACTTTTAATCATAATGGCACTGACTTGTATTGTTCCTGGATGCAAGAGTTCAAAGAGTAAAAATGTAACAAGAGTAAGTTCCTTTCAGTTTCCAGTGAAGAATCCAGCACGTTGTAGGCTGTGGCTAAATGATGCAAAGAATAGTAAATGCGGAGAGAACGCCGCAAAGGGAAATCTGTTTGTTGAACATTTTAAACTGGATGACTACACAAACACATGCTGCATCCGAAATCGTGTACTGTCTGAGTAGGTACTACATTTGAATTTACTTTGCGACTGATACAAAGTATGTTCTATGTAGTATGAATATGGTTGGAATGAATGAAATTCGGACGTACTACATACACCATGTTGTTACTGTCATGAGACCAACCAGCGTCAGTTGAGTCGCTTCACTTGTGTGAAAATGTAATATTGTAATATATAATGTAATGATTTTACTTAATTTTGATCAAATAAATGCAGACTTTGTGAGCATAACATACTTCTTCCAAAATTTGATGGCTACTAAAAAACCCTAAGGAATATGCATTTATTTGTTTAAGTTATACAGTGAAAATGTTCACTATGAATGTATGAAGGTCTGAAACTCAAATATGTACAGGATGTGTCACCTTATAAGCCTTTTCTTGGAGATTGGTCTTGCTGAGTTTGAGGATCACTGCAAAATTGATGGGCTTTACACTCATGCGGCCTGGTTTCTTATTGAAGTCTTCCTGCTGGAGGATCTGAGGGGAAGAGTGAACAAACAGATACATCAGAGCACTCCATCACAGACACACGTGCACAGAAACACACAAAGAACACTACAGCAGTAACCCACTGATTATTCAGACAAACACAAACTAGAGAATTACTCAAGGGCTTATACTAATTTAAAGTATAAAATCTAACTACAAACTGCAAGCATCCCAAGCAACAAGTTACTCAAAGTAATTACACCCCCTTGCAACCTTTGCCAACTACACTTATGCTAACTACCAAGCAATACATACAGATGACCTGCTTCTTCATTAACTGATCTACAGGAGTAGATCAGAAGTAAAAGTACTGAGGAAATTATATTAATGATTACCACATTACTACTTTTTTTTTTTTTTTACAAGAAATACAAGAATATAAAGATAAACCTGAAGCACACACACGTATGTGTGTGTGTCTGTGGGTGTGTGTGTGTGTGTGTGTATATATGTGTGTATATATATATATATATATATATATATATATATATATATATATATATATATATATATATATATATATATATATATACATACATACACACATATACACATACATATATATACACACACACATACATATATACACACACACATACATACATATACATATACATACACACACATATATATATATATATATATATATATATATATATATATATATATATATATATACATACATATAGAACACCGGCTGTTGTCAGACTCCTTGTGCATACAAAAATCGATCTGGATTATTACAATTAAACTGATATTTCCTACTGACACACTACAGCAAAATATATAAATAACTGGCTTAAAACCATTTATTGTGGTGAAAATTCAAATGTGCCCAAGATTTTCACAGTACTGTATATCTATCAGTATAAATGAAGCGATTTCAGGCCAATGTTTTTTTTGTTTTTTTTTTTATATAAAATAATGAGCACAATTTATAGGGTAAAAGATATCAAACAGGGTAACAATGTTAACGCTAAATACTGAATTTCCACTGAACAAATCTAAGTGCACCCTGTGAGAACTGCAAGGACTCAATTTTTTAAATTACACCACCATTCAAAAGTTTGCACTATTTAAAAAAACAAATACTTCTATATAAAGAAACAAATACTTCTATTAAGCAAGCATGCATAAAATTGATCAAAAGTCACAGTAAAGACTTTTATAACATTATTTCAAGCATTTCAAGCAATACAACTGTTTTCAACATTGATAATAATAATAATAATAATAATAAATACATCTTGAGCAGCAAATCAGACTATTATAATGATTGTGACACTGAAGACTGGAGTGTTCAGAGATAAATATATGCTTATATAGAAAACAATAATTAAATATATATATATATATATATAATATTTCACAATATTACAGTTTTACTGTATTAAAAATAAAAAATAAATTCCAGACTTGGTGAGCATACGAGACTTGTTGAGCATACGAGACTTGTTATTGTATATATTTATTGTTATACAACAAAACCTTTTGATTTTGAACAGTAGTGTACATGAACACTCTGAATGAACTGATTCATTAAAATGTATTCGATTTACCAATTTTTTTTAATACTAAAATTAACTTGCCCATAAAGCTGGAAGTGCAAAATAATGTTACCAAAATCTGCTATTTAGTAAAAGTAACTTGTTGGCTTTTAATTATTATAAGATTATTTCCAATATTCATTTGCAAACAACAAACTAGAATTAATCCTTTTCGCCATACTTTTTCCACAACACACCTGCAAACAGTGAGGCCGCATAGTTTGGTACATGGTTGTGACTTCTCGCATGTCTATCTCTGTGCTTACGCATTTGAGAGCAGTTGAAAGTGCTTGACGAGGTCATCTAAACCAGCTAGATGTGTGTATGTGCTCATGGACAAACAACGGATGTGGTGTCGCCTGCGGGACACAGGAGGAAGTGGTGGCGCATGGTCCTAACCTGATACGCACAGGGACTACTGCAACAGGAAGCTCAAAATCATAGAGCTCTGATAAAATGAGAGAGAAAGAGCGGGAAAAGAGAAAAATAAAGAGAGATGCCCTACTCTACATCACTGTGCGCCTACTTTTAACATGAGTGCGAAAACAGGAAGTGGACTACATCACAAATAAACACAGGGAGCAAGAAGGGGGTCGGTGGGAGTCGCCACACTGACAGAGGATGTGGTCTGCGCAACACATTTGAGAGCTGAGTGAGAACCACAGACCTCCCTCATGCGCGCGCGCACACACACACACTCACGTACTCTCTTCCCCCCCAGGCTTTATCGCAGTATGGTCAGGACTGGTGGGAGATCGCAGCCAAGCAGTGACCACCCCCCATCCCCCATCCCTCCCTTCCGTTGGTCTCGGCTGCTGTCGCCTCCACGCTTCTATTCTCACAACAGCTGTCACCGCAGGGGCCCACGCCAGCCACACACAAACACACATGTTTTGTCACCCGCCTCACACTGTGGAAAATGTTGACAGTTTGTGACCTCTACTTCTCCCAAAAACGAAGACGTGCAGCGTTCGCACACATTAGGATGCGCGTTCATGCAGACCGCACACTCTGATCTCTGCTGTCTTGTCTTTTAGTCTTTAATTTAAAGGTTGTCGACCGTTTAGGTAGCTCGTCTTGTCCTACTACTCGGTTTTTCAATAGTGACTAGTCCGTGGGTCTTTTGAATAATTAGGCTTCACCAGAGTCCATCCAGGTGCAATATTAGGGAGTTTCCATATTGCACAGGTATTTGTGTTTAAAAATCAGACAAATTCCATTTTCTGTTAACAACCCACTATAGTGCTGTAATTTCACAGATTTAGAAGCTTGAGGCTGGACTTGGCTTTATCCATCAGGAATTGTTATAAAAAGCTACAATACCATTTTTTATGCTCACCAAGGGTGCATTCATTTGATTAAAAATACAATAAAAACAGTATTATAGTGAAATATTACATTTTCGGCATCATTACGCCAGTCTTCAGTGTCACATGTGCTGATTTGCTGCTCAATAAACAGTATTTTTATTATCAATGTGAAAACAGCTGTGCTGCTTAATATTTCAGTGGAAATCTGGATTTTTTTCAGGATTCTATGATGAATAGAAAGTTCAATAGAACAGAACTTGTTTGAAATAGAAACCTTGCAAGATTATAAATGTATAATAAATAATGTACAATACTCTTTACTGTGACTTTTGATCAATTTAATGAGTCCTTGCTGAATAAAAGTATTAATTCCTTTTTAAATGTTCTAAACTTCTAAATGTTAGTGTATTTTGCTATTGGTTAATGTTATTTAATATAATATAATAGTGACATCAGTGGAAAAGAAAAAAATGTCTCAAATGGTCTTGCATTGTTTAAATTGGTGGATTTGATACAAAAACCTACTTTGATGGAAGTGAAGTGAAAGGGATGAATTTAGACAGTTTTACAGCGCTACAGCAAGCTAAACCACATCACATTGTTAGCATGGTAAAACACTCTCTGAAACGTTGCATCTCTTAATTAATCTGCTTTAAAAGCAACCAGATCATAAGTTTTAGAGCAAAAAAAAACAAAAAAAAAAACAGATAAAGCTAGTTGACCTCAGTAATTGACTCTTTGGTTGGCAGTTTCTTCATATGAAGAATTCTTGTTATTGTACTTCAGATGTGATGAAAGGTCAGAGTATGGCAAAGTTTTATAGTTAACTGTTAAAAAGCAGGAAAACAGTGATGACAAACGCCGTGGGTACAGTTCTCATGGCCAAACCACGTCCACCCACACAGGAACCTGTTTATTCCAGGCAGCCTGGGAGATGCTAGGGAGATATCGGAATAGTGACTGTGATGATGGTATGATATGTCAGTCTCACCTCCAGCAGGAAGGGCAGGGCAGGCACAAATGTCTTGGTTTTGCCAGACAGCAGGATGATCGCTCTAACGCAATGCAGTCGCAGAGGGTAATACCGGGAGATGGGCACAAGCCTACAGACACATCATATAGCCATTATTGACCTGATAGAGTTTAACTGAATTTCTGTATGTAAACAAGTAATGTGGATTTTTTTTATATACGATTCTATCTTTTATTAAATCTTCACATTTGCAGGCAAAAAGGTAATGTAGTATTCAAAGTTCCGAGCTCAAGTTGACATACTGAAAGCTGTAAACTTAAATATGGTAAATGCTGCCACCTGCTGGTAAAGTTTGTAACTAACAAAGTCATTTAAAGGAGTATTAGTTCACCCAAAAATGTACATTGCCATCTTTTACTCGCCTTCAAATCGTTCCAAACATTAATGACTTAATTTCTTGACAAATAAGCACCATAAAATTGGTTAATTTGCACTTTATTCAAAGTCTTCTGAAGTAATATGAAAGCTTTGTGTGAGGAACAGATCAAATTTTTTATGGGGCAATACTCGGGGCAAATGGGACTACTTTGACTATTTTTGTCTCATTTTCGGAGCTTGGAAGAATATGTCCATTTAAATTTTTTTCATTTGTGGGTGAAATAGCTATGTAAAGAAAATGAAAACCAAATAAAAGGCAAAAAATGTAAAAAAAAAAAAAATCAATCATACTTGATGCAGCCGATGATGACTTGACACAGTGGGTAGATCAATGGCTCCAAAACCTCACTGGGGTAAATGGTGCTCAAGACACGACACCACAGATACAGACAGTGCACATACTGCCAGTTATACACAGACTGAAATGTCTCCTGAAGAAAACGCACAAAACAGAAAAATACCGATCAATATAAAGCTGCAAATCAGAAATTGATTTAATTGTGAAAAGCGAGTGAATGAGAGTTTGCTAGAACAACACCTGACAAAGCTGAAAAGCTACTTAAAAGTGTCAGCGGAAAAGGAGAAAAAATCTTTGGAATAACAAACATGACGAATCACTCACAATAAAATCAAGACTGAGAAGATAAATACAGTTGAATTAATTGAATTGTTAACTTTAAATAGTCTTTTTTTTTTTCCACACAGAAGAAAAGCTGTCAAGACTTCTAACTACCTTCTTCTTCAGATTCATGGCATTCCTGAGGTGGATGGCCAGCTGACGGATGTAAATAAATGCGTGCTGGTAGGACACCTGTGTGTCCAGTGAGTACATCTCAGAAAGAGTCCGCTGCATGAAACTAATCATGGGAAGAGTGTTGGGTGACGTAAACTTGCAGTTCTTTACGTAGGCGATGTACATTTGCTGCAAACAGAAACATCACCGTTAATAACGAACCATGGCATCTTCACAAGTATTTCATCATTAAGAATGTATAAATTGATCAATTTCCCCCCTAATATACACTACTGTTCAAAGCTTGGGGTCAGTACAATTTTTGGTAAAGAAATTATTAATTTATTCATCAAGGACACATTCAACTGATCAAAAGTAAAGATTTCTATTTTGAATAAATGTTGTTCTTTGCTACAACAACAAAAAACACTGAAAAATTTTATCATGTTTTCCACAAACATTTTAAGCAGCATAACAGGTTTCAACATTTATGATGATCAACATATTAGAATGATTTTTGAAAGATCACGTGACACTGAAGACTGGAGTAATGATGCTGAAAATTCAGCTTTAACATCACAGGAATTAATTACATTTAAACATTAAAATAGTAAACAGTTCTTTTAAAATTGTAATAATGTTTTACTAAATTACTGTTTTTACAGTATTTTTAAATGCAGCCTTGGTGCGCACAAGACACTTCTTTCAAAAACATTTTTTAAAAATGTTACCGACCCCAAACTTTTGAATGGTTGTGGATGCAATATTGTCAGTAATTCGTGGTGGATTTATGACAGCTGAGGTCAACCAATATATCAGTTTTTGATTTAAGACATTGGTCAGTAGTTCTAATGTCAATGTAGATTACTATATTCGACAAAATTTTCACTATCTGAGCATTATTTTTAACTCATTCTCTAGCTGTTTTTTTGTTTTTGAGGAAGAAAAAATATATATAACAGCACCAGTGTAATGCACATTATGGTCATGGACATTTAGTGCAAAAGAAAATCTCATAACTTGTGAAGTAAACTTACACTGTGCTGTTAAACTGACCTTAAGAACAGAGTCTAGGAAGATTTCCTGTTTGTGCCGGCAGATTTTGTTGAGAGCTAGAAAGGCCAGGACCCTCACGGTCTCCTCTCCTGTGCTCCAATGTTTGATCAGGCTCTAGTGTCACAAATGAAAAACACCAAAGATGCTTAATTTTATTGTTTGATTAAAAACCATCCATCTCAGTGCACTGAGCACGATTTTGGTCTTTAAGTTAGTGTCATCTATTTGTAGCGCTTACTTTGAGAAAGAGCCTGCACTGTTTTGGCAGACTCAGGTAGTACGGCACCATCTGGTTGGCGTGACGGAGAACTGCAGCTATGACTGTGGCCTGGGTTAAACTGGAGAGAAGCTGAGGAAGGGGGAAAAACAACCACACATCACTTCATGTTAGCACTGATTCAAGCTCTGAAATTTTGTGGGTGAAAACTGAAAAAGAAATCTACCTGAACAACACCAGCGACATACATCTTAATATCAGTCTGATTTTTCTGCCACCTGGGACTTGAGGACGGGAGTATTAATCTGAAAATACAGATGAACACAATGTTTTATAAAGAAATCTGACGGATTCAAATATCCATCTATACAGCAGGAGGAACAGGGCTGTTACTTCTTCTGGTCTTTCTCTGGAGCTTTGAGCTTCAGCATTTTGTGCAGAGCCGCATACATGTCCTTTATACAGAACAGGACGAGGGAATTGAACACTGTAAATGGGAAACAGATAAAGGCTGTCAGTGAGCACATTAAACATATTCGTTGTGTAAACGAGTAGACTAAATAAGTCGGTTAGTTACCCGCGCTGTCTGAGATGGTATATCGACACAGCTCCTCAGAGTCACCCTTCGTTGTAGCCACAGCAGCTTTGAAGGCTTGTGTGATGTCCCTAATCAAATTCGGTGTGGGCTCTTTCTGGAAACAAAAAACATAAAAAAAGAGCCATGAAGCAAACCAGCACACAGATGAACAACATTACAGACTCTGATTTGAAGCAAAAAAAAAGAAAAGTATATACACAACACACACACTATCCTTCAAAGGATTTTTTAAAGAAGAGTCTATGCTCACCAAGGCTACATTTATTTGATCAAAAACAGTAATGTATTGTGAAATAATATAAAAATTTCAAATAACTTTTCTATTAGATTTTTTTTTAGGGGTTCAAGCACGAAGTGCTGAAACCCTATTGTAATTGTAAGGATTTTTAGGGGTTCAAGCACGAAGTGCTGAAACCCTATTGTAATTGCTCTGATTTTTATTATTATTATTTTCCCCTAAAACGCATCGTGCAGCCCAAACCGTAAATGCTGGAGACTTGAAACTCAGCCAAATGGTAGTCCTCAATTTGGGGAGAACCTATCAAAGTATGACCCCGATTGGCCAATAGGTGGCGCTATAGTAAGCAAAAGTATGAAATCAGCCATAACTCCTAGACGGTTTGTCATAGAATCAAGTGTCTTATATCACTGTAATCCTTGGCTCAAGACGGTCAAAACGTATATCTCCGATTTCATTTCCGCCTGGTAAACCTACTTTTGCGAACTAGTCCTAGGTTTTTCGTCCGATTGGAACCAAACCAGTGCAGAAATGTTCTCTGGAGTCTGAATATCAATAATTATCGAAAAAAAGTTGAAATTTCAATTCACAGTCGCTAGGGGGCACCAAAACGTACGTTGTGGGAGGAGCCTATTTTACTAAAACGGCTATAACTCGAGAAATAAATGAGGTATCTTCACCAACCTCGGTACACATGTGTAATAGTTCAATCTGGGGTCACAGTAAAAAAATCGCGACGATTAAACACTAGGTGGCGCTATAACATGAAAAAAACATAAAACAGGCTATAACCACCTGACCGTTTGTCCGATTGACTTGAAAATTGGTATGCAGTGTCTTGGTCCAAGGTGCCGTGTATGTCTATGAGGACATTGGTGTATCTCGAAAAACATGGCCGCCATCGGCCAATGAAGTTTGAGCACCTATTAGACAAGGTTAACGAAGTCCGATCAGAACGAAACTCGGTGGGCATGTTTGGCTCAAGCCCCTAGAGGTCTGTAAGAATTTTGAAAGAAATCGGCCACTAGTTGGCGCTAACGAGGTTTATGGCTCTGTAATCACGTGGTGTAACAAATTTCCTCACAAAATGCATTATCATTTGATAGACCTCCTCATCCTGAACAACTTTGCCTCAAGAACCATTGCTGTCAATCAAACAGTTCATTAAATATTCATGAATATGTCAAAAACCTACTTTCGCGAACTAGTCCCTGGTTTTTCGCCCGATCGGAACCAGACCAGTCTAGAACAATTCTCTGGACTCTCTAGATCAATAATTATCAAAAAAAAGTTGAACTTTTGCATTTGGATGGCTGTAATAGGGTCATTTATAAAATGGGCGGGGCAAAATAAATAAAAAAGCCTATAAATCATAAATAAAAACTCAGAACTTCACAAAAATTGGTGAACATATGTGAAATAACATCATTAACAAGCATGCCAAATTTTATGGAGATCGGACCAAAGGTGGCGCTATAACTGTTAAAAAGCTTTAAAACCATATATTTCCTATGGTAAATGGTCTTTTTCATCTATTATGTCAGTAGTTACATGCTTGCTAAATAAATCTTAATAACTTTTGATGCTTTTATGCTTAAAGGCCTTAAAGGCATTAATTGCTTGAACCCCGATAAATGCTGCTTGCAGCTTTAATTATTATTAGGGGTTCAAGCACGAAGTGCTGAAACCCTATTGTAATTGTGCTGATTTTTATTATTATTATTATTATTATTATTATTCCGCCGTAAAACGCATCGTGCAGCCCAAACCGTAAGAGCTGGAACTTTGAAACTTTGACAGATGGTAGTACAAAAATCGAGGAAAGGTTCAGAGATTATGACCCCGATTGGCCCATAGGTGGCGCTATAACAACCAAAAGCGCGAAACTGCTCATAACTCCTAGACCGTATGTCGTAGACTCAAGTGTCTTATATCATTGGAAAGCTAGACGCCTGACGAACAAAACGTATATCTCCGATTTCATTTCCGCCATGATAGATTTTCCGCCATTTTGAATTTTGTCAAAAACCTACTTTTGCGAACTAGTCCCTGGTTTTTTGCCCGATTGGAACCAAACTAGTGCAGAAATGTTCTCTGGAGACTGAATATCAATAATTATCGAAAAAAAGTGGAAATTTCGATTCACGGTCGCTAAGGGGCGCCAAAACGTACGTTGTGGGAGGGGCCTATTTTACTAAAATGGCTATAACTCCCGATGTAAATGAGGTATCTTCACCAAGCTTGGTACACATGTGTATGAGTTTAATCTGGGGTCACAGTAAAAAAATCGCGACGATTGGCCTCATGGTGGCGCTATAAATTGAAAAAAACATAAAACAGGCTATAACCACCTGACCGTTAGTCCGATTGACTTGAAAATTGGTATGCAGTGTCTTGGTCCAAGGTGCCATGTATGTGTATGAGGACATTGGCGTATCTCAAAAAACATGGCCGCCATCGGCCAATGAAGTTTGAGCACCTATTAGACAAGGTTAACGGAGGCCGATCGGAACGAAACTCGATGAGCATGTTCGACTCATGGCCCTAAAGGTCTGTAAGAATTTTGAAAGAAATCGGCCACTAGTTGGCGCTAACGAGTTTTATGGCTCTGTAATCACGTGGTGTTACACTTATCGTCACAAAATGCATATCATTTGATAGATCTGCTCATCCTGAACAACTTTGCCTCTAGAACCATTGCTGTCAATCAAACCGTTCATAAAATATTCATGAATATGTTAAAAACCTACTTTTGCGAACTAGTCCCTGGTTTTTCGCCCGATCGGAACCACACCAGTCTAGGACAATTCTCTGGACTCTCTAGATCAATAATTATCAAAAAAAAGTTTAACTTTTGCATGAGTATGGCTGTAATAGGGTCATTTAGAAAAGGGGCGTGGTAAAATGCACTCAAAAGCCTATAAATCCTAAACGAAAACTCAGAACTTCACAAAAATTGATGAGCATATGTGTCATAACCTGCTAAAGAAGCATGGGAAATTTTATGGAGATCGGACCATAGTTGGCGCTATAACTGTTAAAACGCTTTAAAACCATATATTTCCTATGGTAAATTGCCTGTATTTGCTGTAAATGGTGTCTTCTATCATCATATAATGTTCATATCATAATGTTCAAAACCAGTGCAGCACAATTCTCTGAACTCTCTAGATCAATAATTATCAGAAAAAAAGTTTAACTTCTTCAAAAGGTGATTTTATATGAATATAATGACATATTAAGCCAATAAGTGGTATTTTACTGCCCCCTGCTGTCATTTCATCATACTACTCCCTAATATTGTTATAAAATTCATATTTAGACTTTATAAAATCATTATTTTAACATTTACAATCACATTTTGTCAAAACTCATCTATTGAGTATTACTATTGACAATTGTGTTACACTGAGATATGGAAATGGACGAAAGTAAATGAATGAAATGAAACGAAAGTAACGGCATTTAAGCCACGCCCCCGAATACAAATTCATTCATAACTCGAAAACGGAAAGTCGTTGCGCGCTCAAATTTTGATGGTGAGGACCTCTCCGGGCTCTTGATCGAAACGTGTCGTCGCGGGCCTCGGGAGCGCGCCCCCCGCGCGTCGCGAATCCGCGGGACCCCCGATTTTGAACGGCCATTACTCCCGACCCAGACCACCCCGAACATTGTGTGAGAGCTCGTTGGAAAGGGCGCGTCCTTGGCTAGCTTCGATTCAAATGTGGTGTTATTTGCCCTGGGCATTCCAGAGATAATAGCCCGAACAGATATGCCTTATAACAGTCATAACTCCCAGCCCCAATCGCCCAAAAACACCTTGATGGTCTCATTCAACAGGGCTCCTCAAGCACTATCTATGCTCTGAGTTTCAGAATTTTTCGCCTTTTGGTTCCTGAGATATAAGTAAAAAAACAAATTCCCATTCATTCATTCAAACACTTCAACTGTAAAATGTAAGCTATAATACCACTGTTGTCCACTAGAGGGAGCAGCAGGATTACGCATGATCTTTTAATTCGCTTCAGTATTGGGAAATAAACAAATGCTTTAAGAAGCAATCTTTTTTATTATGATGTTTTTTTTTTTATTATGATATTTGTATATATTTTATTTTTTTATTATGATTATGAACGGTTTGATTGACATTAGTGATTCTTGAGGCAAAGTTGTTCAAGATGAGGAGATGAAGATATTTTCACAATATCACATCCTAAAAACATTGAAAACATATTTGTCTTTGTGTGTGTGTGTGTGTGTGTGTGTTTGTGTGTGTGTCTGTGTGTGTAAGCATGCTTAATGGAAAGAACATGGAGAAACTGCTTTGTTTTACTGGTGGATAAAAAAAGTCTTTCAAATGAAAGTGAGTCAATTAGTGGTCTTCTACTGCCCTCTGCAGGACATTCTACTTAATAAAATATTTTCATCTGTGCTTTTGCATTAGTTTTTGGACTATATAAAATGACTTGCATGAAAATCACCTATTATAACACAGTCATGTTTTGTCAAAGTTTATCACTTCATTTTTACTGAGCTCTCAGTTTGAACAATTCTGCCTCTCAGTGATTAAATTGAAATCTGAAAATGGTGTTATACAGAGGAGATTTGCAATTATCATTTTGTTACCTATCTTTTATTTTAAATATCTACATCTACAACAAAATGTGTGTGCATGTGTGTGTTCAAGCATGTATTAAGTATTATTGTTTAAGTATTATTGTTTTCATTTACATTTTAACCACCAGAAGAAGAACACTCATTGGTTCATTCTGCTCACTAAAATTATTATTTTTCATTTTTTTTCCATTTGAAATATTTTTTAAACTTAATAAAATCATTAAAATAACATTTCAAATCATATTTTGTCTGTTTATAAATCCCACAGACTCACATTGGCTGCAATACTAATGTTTTTGTAAAACACAGACCTGATAGTCTAATCTGTGTGTATTGTGCATATATTATTGATATAATTACTATTGCAAATCATGTTATTGTAACTCATATCTTAATAGAATATTATTTGTAATTTTAATTCTTTATTTCTTAATTGTTTTTTTATGATTACTACAGATATTATCACCAAAGATATCAACTACACCTTCACTTTTAGTATTGACACGCTGCACACACAGCACAATCACACACTCACTAATGCATTCAAATAAATGTAATCTTACTGTGCTACTTTATTTGTACATGATTAGAATGAACAGAAATCTAAGAATATTTTTCTTCTTTTGTTAAAGCCATTTCAGACTCCAAGTAAGCATTATATTACTAATCATCTATTTTAAAGGTGCCATACAATTGAAAACTGTATTTATCTTGGCATAGTTGAATGATAAGAGTTCTGGACATGGAACTGACATACCGTGAGCCTCAAACACCATTGTTTCCTCCTTCATGTGTAAATCTCCTGTTTGCAAAAGACCGCTGAAAAATGAGTGAATCCCACCATAACACCGACTGTGACGTTGGAGTCAGGATCATTAATATTTATACCCCCCAAATTTGCATTTTCCAGTCCATGTTCTAGGCCAGGCAGTGTTAATGTGGACCTGCACAGCCGAATCATCAGAAGATCTGCAGGTGTTGTGAAGAAGCAAGCAAGGACAATAGTGAAAATGGCAGATCATGGATATAAATGTTATGTCTGAAGCTGTGCTGCGGATTTGAGAACTTTTCATTCCCTTCCCACAAAAGAGAACTGTCAACAGGCATGGTTGATGTTTACAACAGGATACCTCACCATTTTAATTCAAAGCTGTTAGTTTGCTCTGCCCATTTTACCCCAGACAGTTTTTCTAACCTGGGACAATATCAAGCAGGTTTCGCTCATCGTTTGATACTCAAGAAGGGGGCAGTTCCAACTAATGTTATATTTCCATTACAACCCCTACCGCAAGCAGAAAGTAACATTAGTGATTTTATCCACTACTTGACTGTTGAAGACATTTCTGTTTCAGAGATATCAGAGAACAATTTAAAATATATCAATGCATTCTACAGCACCTTTAAAATAATTATTTAAAATGGAGATCAGGCCATAACATCACAAAAACATGAAAAGGGCTATAACCACCTGACCATTAGTTCGATTGACTTTAAAATTGGTATGCAGTGTCTTGGTCCAAGGTGCCATGTATGTCTATGCCGCCATCGGCCAATAAAGTTTGTGCACCTCTTAGACAAGGTTAACGAAGGCCGATTGGAACGAAACTCGGTGGGCATGTTCGACTCGTGGCCCTAGAGGTCTGTAAGAATTTTGAAAGAAATCAGCCACTAGTTGGCGCTAACAGGTTTTACTGCTCTGTAATCACGTGATGCGTGTCATTTGATAGATCTCCTCATACTGAACAACTTTGCCTCAAAAACTACTGCTGTCAATTAATTTGTTCATTAAATACTTGCGATTATGTTAAAAACCTACTTTTGCAAACTAGTCTATATTTTTCACCCGATCGGAAATATACCAGTGCAGTACAATTCTCTGGAAGCTCTAGATCAATAATTATATAAAAAACTTAAACTTTACCCATTGGGTAGCCATAATAGGATCATTTAGAAAATGTGTATGGCAAAAAAACACTCAAAAGCCTGTAAATCCTAAACGAAAACTCAGACAACTCACTAAACTGCCTTATGTGCTTAAAGACCCTAAATGCTTGAACCCCGCTAAATGCTGCTTGCAGCTTTAATTATTATTATTTTTCTTCTGCCGTAAAACGCATCGTGCAGCCCAAACCGTAAGTGCTAGAGACTTGAAACTTTGCCATATGGTAGTACAAAAATCGAGGAGAGGTTATCAAAATATGAGCCAGATTGGCCAATAGGTGGCGCTACAGTGCAAAAACCAAAAAAATGGCACATTTTTGCTTAAATCTCACCAACCCTTTGTCACAGACTCAAGTGTCTTATATCATTGGAATCCTTGGCTCAAGCCGAACAAAAAAGGCCTCAAGGATTTCCTTTCCGGTATGCAAATTTTCCGCCATTTTGGATTTTGTCCAAAACCTACTTTTGCGAACTAGTCCTAGGTTTTTTGTACGATCGGAACCAAACAAGTGCAGAAATGTTCTCTGGAGTCTGAATATCAATAATTATTAAAAAAAAGTTTAAATTTTGATTCACGGTCGCTAAGGGGCGCCAAAACGTTCGAAGGAGGCGGAGCTAGTTTTACTAAAATGGCTATAACTCCAGAAGTAAATGAGTTATCTTCACCAAACTTGGTACACATGTGTAAGAGGTCAATCTAAGGTCACAGTAAAGAAATCGCGGTGATTAGCCACATGGTGGCGCTATAACATTAAAAAAACATAAAACAGGCTATAACCACCTGACCGTTTGTCCGATTGACTTGAAAATTGGTATGCAGTGTCTTGGTCCAAGGTGCCATGTATGTCTATGAGGACATTGGTGTATCTCGAAAAACATGGCCGCCATCGGCCAATGAAGTTTGAGCACCTATTAGACAAGGTTAACGGAGGCCAATCAGAACGAAACTCAGTGGGCATGTTCGGCTCAAGCCCCTAGAGGTCTGTAAGAATTTTGAAAGAAATCGGCCACTAGTTGGCGCTAACGAGTTTAATGGCTCTGTAATCACGTGGTGTTACACTTATTGTCACAAAATGCATATCATTTGATAGATCTGCTCATGCTGAACAACTTTGCCTCAAGAACTATTGCTGTCAATCAAACCGTTCATTAAATATTCATAATTATGTTAAAAACCTACTTTTGCGAACTAGTCCCTGGTTTTTCGCCCGATCGGAACCAGACCAGTCTAGGACAATTCTCTGGACTCTCTAGATAAATAATTATCAAAAAAAAGTTGAACTTTTGCATTTGGATGGCTGTAATAGGGTCATTTATAAAATGGGCGGGGCAAAATAAATAAAAAAACCTATAAATCATAAATAAAAACTCAGAACTTCACAAAAATTGGTGAACATATGTGAAATAACATCATTAACAAGCATGCCAAATTTTATGGAGATCGGACCATAGGTGGCGCTATAACTGTTAAAAAGCTTTAAAACCATATATTTCCTAGGATAAATGGTCTTTTTCATCTATTATGTCAGTAGTTACATGCTTGCTAAATAAATCTTAATAACTTTTGATGCTTTTATGCTTAAAGGCCTTAATTGCTTGAACCCCGATAAATGCTGCTTGCAGCTTTAATTATTAGGGGTTCAAGCATGAAATGCTGAAACCCTATTGTAATTGTGCTGATTTTTATTATTAGGGGTTCAAGCACGAAGTGCTGAAACCCTATTGTAATTGTGCTGATTTTTATTATTATTATTATTATTATTCCGCCGTAAAACGCATCGTGCAGCCCAAACCGTAAGAGCTGGAACTTTGAAACTTTGACAGATGGTAGTACAAAAATCGAGGAAAGGTTCAGAGATTATGACCCCGATTGGCCCATAGGTGGCGCTATAGCAACCAAAAGCGCGAAACTGTTCATAACTCCTAGACCGTATGTCGTAGACTCAAGTGTCTTATATCATTGGAAAGCTGGATGCCTGACGAACAAAACGTATATCTCCGATTTCATTTCCGCCATGATAGATTTTCCGCCATTTTGAATTTTGTCAAAAACCTACTTTTGCGAACTAGTCCCTGGTTTTTTGCCCGATTGGAACCAAACCAGTGCAGAAATGTTCTCTGGAGTCTGAATATCAATAATTATCGAAAAAAAGTGGAAATTTCGATTCACGGTCGCTAAGGGGCGCCAAAACGTACATTGTGGGAGGGGCCTATTTTACTAAAATGGCTATAACTCCCGATGTAAATGAGGTATCTTCACCAAACTTGGTACACATGTGTATGAGTTCAATCTGGGGTCACAGTAAAAAAATCGCGACGATTGGCCTCATGGTGGCGCTATAAAATGAAAAAAACATAAAACAGGCTATAACCACCTGACCGTTAGTCCGATTGACTTGAAAATTGGTATGCAGTGTCTTGGTCCAAGGTGCCATGTATGTGTATGAGGACATTGGCGTATCTCAAAAAACATGGCCGCCATCGGCCAATGAAGTTTGAGCACCTATTAGACAAGGTTAACGGAGGCCGATCGGAACGAAACTCAATGGGCATGTTCGGCTCATGGCCCTAGAGGTCTGTAAGAATTTTGAAAGAAATCGGCCACTAGTTGGCGCTAATGAGTTTTATGGCTCTGTAATCACGTGGTGTTACACTTATCATCACAAAATGCATATCATTTGATAGATCTGCTTATGCTGAACAACTTTGCCTCTAGAACCATTGCTGTCAATCAAACAGTTTATTAATTATTCACGAATATGTTAAAAACCTACTTTTGCGAACTAGTCCCTGTTTTTTTGCCCGATCGGAACCAAACGAGTCTAGGACAATTCTCTGGACTCTCTAGATCAATAATTATCAAAAAAAAGTTGAACTTTTGCATTTGGATGGCTGTAATAGGGTAATTTATAAAATGGGCGTGTCAAAATACATTAAAAAGCCTATAAATCCTAAATAAAAACTCAGAACTTCACAAAAATTGGTCAGCATATGTGACATAACATCATTAACAAGCATGAAAAATTCTATGGAGATCGGACGATAGGTGGCGCTATAACTGTTAAAAAGCTTTAAAATCATATATTTCCTATGGTAAACTGCCTGTATTGGCTGTAAATGGTCTTTTCCATCTCTGATCATATAATTTTCATATCATAATGTTCAAAACTAGTGCAATACAATTCTCTGGACTCACTAGATCAATAATTGTCAGAAAAAGTTGAACTACTTCATTTGGATAGCTATAATAGGTTCACTTCAAAATCTGGCCTTTACCAAGTGTCCCCGAAAGCCTATATCTCTTTAATCAATGCTCAGACCTTCTTAAAAACAAGTCAGAACGTGTGAAATATCACCCTGAACAAGCATGAAAATTTTCAGACAGATCGGACAAAATTTGCCTCTATAACAGTTAAAAAGGTGAAAATGATATGAATTAATGGCATGTTAAGCCAATAAGTGGTATTTTACTGCCCCCTGCTGTTTAAAATAGTCATTTTCTCATATTGGTATTGGTATCAGCCATGGTAAATCATGATAAATGATGGTGTGTGTGTGTGTGTGTGTGTGTGTGTGTGTGTGTGTGTGTGTGTGTGTGTGTGTGTGTGTGTGTGTGTGTGTGTGGTACAAATATAACAAAGGTTTTATTTTCCAACATGAAAACAAACATAACAGAGTGCTAGTGCACAAACAATAACCGACAATGATAATGGATGAGAGGGGAACTTAAATACACAGATCAAGACAAGGACAACAGGTGACGGTTATGATGATGAGGAGCAGGTGATGATGAGGAGGGTGATGAGGAGCAGGTGCAGGTGATGACGACAGATGGTGAATGTGATGAAGACAGAAGGTGAATGTGATGAAGGTGAATGTGACACCAATATCACTGAAACATTTGTGTGTGTGTGTGTGTGTGTGTGTGTGTGTGTGTGTAGCATTATTGTGTGTAGCATATGAAGCAAGTATGCATTATTGAGTTAACATGGAAACACTGGTTTGCTTTAGTGCAGAAAACTGGTCAAAATCATGAGGTTTAAAGTGAAAGTGAGCCAATAAGTGGTCTTCTACTGCCCTCTGCTGGCCATTCTACTTATTAATTACATTTTTCCACATGTGCTTGCATTTATACTTGAATACACACTAAAAATAACTTATATAGCAATAACTATTATAACACAATCATATTTTGTCAGTGTTAATCACTTTATTTGCACTGACACTTCAAATAATTGCTAGTAATGTGGTAAATCATGGTAAATCATGGTTAACTATGCTCTGTGTGTGTGTGTGTGTGTGTGTGTGTGTGTGTGTGTGTGTGTAAGCATGCATTGAGTTAACATGGATAAACTGGTTTGCTTTAGTGCAGAAAACTGGTTTAAAGTGAAAGTGAGCCAATAAGTGGTCTTCTACTGCCCTCTGCTGGCCATTCTACTTATTAATGAAATATTTCAACATGTGCTTGCATTCATACTTGAATACACACTAAAAAAATCACTTATATAGCAATAACTATTATAACACAATCATATTTTGTCAGTGTTAATCACTTTATTTGCACTGACACTTCAAATAATTGCTAGTAATGTGATAAATCAGGCTAGAAACATGGTAAATCAAAGTAAATAATACTAGATTGTCGTTTATCTCCTGGTAAATAATACTAGAACGTGGTATATCATGGTAAATCATGGTTAACTATGCTGTGTGTGTATGTGTGTGTGTGTGTGTGTGTGTGTGTGTGTGTGTGTGTGTGTGTGTGTGTAAGCATGCATTGAGTTAACATGGAAAAACTGGTTTGCTTTAGTGCAGAAAACTGGTTTAAAGTGAAAGTGAGCCAATAAGTGGTCTTCTAGTGCCCTCTGCTGGCCATTCTACTTAATAATGAAATATTTTACATGTGCTTTTGCATTCATACTTGGACACACACTAAAAATCACGTATATAACTAACTATTATAACACAATAATATTTTGTCAGTGTTCATCACCTCATTTGCACTGACACTTCACATAATTGCTAGTAATGTGGTTAATCATGCTAGAAACATTGTAAATCATAGTAAATAATACTGAAATGAGGTGTATCAAGGTAAATCATGCTAGAATCCTAATAAATCATTCTGGAACATGGTATATGATAGTAAATCATGCTAGAATCATATTAAATAATTCTAGAATGTGGCAAATCGTTGTGGGAGGAGCCTATTTTACTCAAATGGCTATAACTCAAGAAGTAAATGAGATATCTTCACCAAACTCAGTACACATGTGTATGGGTTCAATTTGAGGTCACAGTAAACAATTTTATGGAGATCGGACCATAGGTGGCGCTATAACTGTTAAAAAGCTTTAAAACCATATATATCCCATGGCAAATTGCCTGTATTGGCTGTAAATGGTCTTTTCCATCTATTATGTCAGTGGTTACATGCTTGCTAAATAAATCTTAATAACTTTTGATGCTTTTGTGCTTAAATGCCTTAAAGGCCTTAACTGCTTGAACCCCGATAAATGCTGCTTGCAGCTTTAATTATTATTATTATTCTGCCGTAAAACGCATCGTGCAGCCTAAACCGTAAGTGCTAGAGACTTGAAACTTGGCCAGAAGGTAGTACAAAAATCGAGGAGAGGTTCAGAGAATATGAGCTAGATTGGCCAATAGGTGGCGCTACAGTGCAAAAAACAAAAAAATGGCATATTTTTGCTTAAATCTCATCAACCCTTTGTCACAGACTCAAGTGTCTTATATCTTTGGAATCCTTGGGTCAAGCCGAACAAAAAAGGCCTCAAGGATTTCATTTCCGGTATGCAAATTTTCCCGCCATTTTGGATTATGTCCAAAACCTACTTTTGCGAACTAGTCCCTGGTTTTTCGCCCGATCGGAACCAAACCAGTGCAGAAATATTCACAGGAGTCTGAAGATCAATAATTATCGAAAAAAATGTAAAATTTCGATCCACGGTTGCTAAGGGGTATCAAAACGTTCGCAGGAGGCGGAGCTAATTATACGAAAATGGCTATAACTCGTGAACAAAATGAGATATTTTCACCAAACTCGGTACACATATGTAAGAGCTCAAGTTGAGGTCACAGTAAAAAAATCGCGGTGATTGGCCTCATGGTGGCGCTATAATATGAAAAAAACATAAAACAGGCTATAACCACCTGACCGTTAGTCCGATTGACTTGAAAATTGGTATGCAGTGTCTTGGTCCAAGGTGCCATGTATGTGTATGAGGACATTGGCGTATCTCAAAAAACATGGCCGCCATCGGCCAATGAAGTTTGAGCACCTATTAGACAAGGTTAACGGAGGCCGATCGGAACGAAACTCAATGGGCATGTTCGGCTCATGGCCCTAGAGGTCTGTAAGAATTTTGAAAGAAATCGGCCACTAGTTGGCGCTAATGAGTTTTATGGCTCTGTAATCACGTGGTGTTACACTTATCATCACAAAATGCATATCATTTGATAGATCTGCTTATGCTGAACAACTTTGCCTCTAGAACCATTGCTGTCAATCAAACAGTTTATTAATTATTCACGAATATGTTAAAAACCTACTTTTGCGAACTAGTCCCTGGTTTTTTGCCCGATCGGAACCAAACGAGTCTAGAACAATTCTCTGGACTCTCTAGATCAATAATTATCAAAAAAAAGTTGAACTTTTGCATTTGGATGGCTGTAATAGGGTCATTTATAAAATGGGCGTGTCAAAATACCTTAAAAAGCCTATAAATCCTAAATAAAAACTCAGAACTTCACAAAAATCGGTCAGCATATGTGACATAACATCATTAACAAGCATGAAAAATTCTATGGAGATCGGACGATAGGTGGCGCTATAACTGTTAAAAAGCTTTAAAATCATATATTTCCTATTGTAAACTGCCTGTATTGGCTGTAAATGGTCTTTTCCATCTCTGATCATATAATTTTCATATCATAATGTTCAAAACTAGTGCAATACAATTCTCTGGACTCACTAGATCAATAATTGTCAGAAAAAGTTGAACTACTTCATTTGGATAGCTATAATAGGTTCACTTCAAAATCTGGCCTTTACCAAGTGTCCCCGAAAGCCTATATCTCTTTAATCAATGCTCAGACCTTCTTAAAAACAAGTCAGAACGTGTGAAATATCACCCTGAACAAGCATGAAAATTTTCAGACAGATCGGACAAAATTTGCCTCTATAACAGTTAAAAAGGTGAAAATGATATGAATTAATGGCATGTTAAGCCAATAAGTGGTATTTTACTGCCCCCTGCTGTTTAAAATAGTCATTTTGTCATATTGGTATTGGTATCAGCCATGGTAAATCATGATAAACTATGGTAAGTGTGTGTGTGTGTGTGTGTGTGTGTGTGTGTGTGTGTGTGTGTGGTACAAATATAACAAAGGTTTTATTTTCCAACATGAAAACAAACATAACAGAGTGCTAGTGCACAAACAATAACCGACAATGATAATGGGTGAGAGGGGAACTTAAATACACAGATCAAGACAAGGACAACAGGTGACGGTTATGATGATGAGGAGCAGGTGATGATGATGAGGGTGATGAGGAGCAGGTGCAGGTGATGACGACAGATGGTGAATGTGATGAAGACAGAAGGTGAATGTGATGAAGGTGAATGTGACACCAATATCACTGAAACATTTGTGTGTGTGTGTGTGTGTGTGTGTGTGTGTGTAGCATTATTGTGTGTAGCATATGTAGCAAGTATGCATTATTGAGTTAACATGGAAACACTGGTTTGCTTTAGTGCAGAAAACTGGTCAAAATCATGAGGTTTAAAGTGAAAGTGAGCCAATAAGTGGTCTTCTACTGCCCTCTGCTGGCCATTCTACTTATTAATTAAATTTTTCCACATGTGCTTGCATTTATACTTGAATACACACTAAAAATCACTTATATAGCAATAACTATTATAACACAATCATATTTTGTCAGTGTTAATCACTTTATTTGCACTGACACTTCAAATAATTGCTAGTAATGTGGTAAATCATGGTAAATCATGGTTAACTATGCTGTGTGTGTGTGTGTGTGTGTGTGTGTGTGTGTGTGTGTGTGTGTGTGTGTGTGTGTGTGTGTGTGTGTGTGTGTGTGTGTAAGCATGCATTGAGTTAACATGGATAAACTGGTTTGCTTTAGTGCAGAAAACTGGTTTAAAGTGAAAGTGAGCCAATAAGTGGTCTTCTACTGCCCTCTGCTGGCCATTCTACTTATTAATGAAATAATTCAACATGTGCTTGCATTCATACTTGAATACACACTAAAAAAATCACTTATATAGCAATAACTATTATAACACAATCATATTTTGTCAGTGTTAATCACTTTATTTGCACTGACACTTCAAATAATTGCTAGTAATGTGATAAATCAGGCTAGAAACATGGTAAATCAAAGTAAATAATACTAGATTGTCGTTTATCTCCTGGTAAATAATACTAGAACGTGGTATATCATGGTAAATCATGGTTAACTATGCTGTGTGTGTGTGTGTGTGTGTGTGTGTGTGTGTGTGTGTGTGTGTGTGTGTAAGCATGCATTGAGTTAACATGGAAAAACTGGTTTGCTTTAGTGCAGAAAACTGGTTTAAAGTGAAAGTGAGCCAATAAGTGGTCTTCTAGTGCCCTCTGCTGGCCATTCTACTTAATAATGAAATATTTTACATGTGCTTTTGCATTCATACTTGGACACACACTAAAAATCACGTATATAACTAACTATTATAACACAATAATATTTTGTCAGTGTTCATCACCTCATTTGCACTGACACTTCACATAATTGCTAGTAATGTGGTTAATCATGCTAGAAACATTGTAAATCATAGTAAATAATACTGAAATGAGGTGTATCAAGGTAAATCATGCTAGAATCCTAATAAATCATTCTGGAACATGGTATATGATAGTAAATCATGCTAGAATCATATTAAATAATTCTAGAATGTGGCAAATCGTTGTGGGAGGAGCCTATTTTACTCAAATGGCTATAACTCAAGAAGTAAATGAGATATCTTCACCAAACTCAGTACACATGTGTATGGGTTCAATTTGAGGTCACAGTAAACAATTTTATGGAGATCGGACCATAGGTGGCGCTATAACTGTTAAAAAGCTTTAAAACCATATATATCCCATGGCAAATTGCCTGTATTGGCTGTAAATGGTCTTTTCCATCTATTATGTCAGTGGTTACATGCTTGCTAAATAAATCTTAATAACTTTTGATGCTTTTGTGCTTAAATGCCTAAAAGGCCTTAACTGCTTGAACCCCGATAAATGCTGCTTGCAGCTTTAATTATTATTATTTTCCCCTAAAACGCATCGTGCAGCCCAAACCGTAAATGCTGGAGACTTGAAACTCAGCCAAATGGTAGTCCTCAATTTGGGGAGAACCTATCAAAGTATGACCCCGATTGGCCAATAGGTGGCGCTATAGCAAGCAAAAGTATGAAATCAGCCATAACTCCTAGACGGTTTGTCATAGAATCAAGTGTCTTATATCACTGTAATCCTTGGCTCAAGACGGTCAAAACGTATATCTCCGATTTCATTTCCGCCTGGGAAAATTTTCCGCCATTTTGAATTTTGTCAAAAACCTACTTTTGCGAACTAGTCCTAGGTTTTTCGTCCGATTGGAACCAAACCAGTGCAGAAATGTTCTCTGGAGCCTGAATATCAATAATTATCGAAAAAAAGTTGAAATTTCAATTCACGGTCGCTAGGGGGCGCCAAAACGTACGTTGTGGGAGGAGCCTATTTTACTAAAACGGCTATAACTCGAGAAATAAATGAGGTATCTTCACCAAACTCGGTACACATGTGTAATAGTTCAATCTGGGGTCACAGTAAAAAAATCGCGACGATTGAAAACTAGGTGGCGCTATAACATGAAAAAAACATAAAACAGGCTATAACCACCTGACCGTTTGTCCGATTGACTTGAAAATTGGTATGCAGTGTCTTGGTCCAAGGTGCCATGTATGTCTATGAGGACATTGGTGTATCTCGAAAAACATGGCCGCCATCGGCCAATGAAGTTTGAGCACCTATTAGACAAGGTTAACGAAGTCCGATCAGAACGAAACTCGGTGGGCATGTTTGGCTCAAGCCCCTAGAGGTCTGTAAGAATTTTGAAAGAAATCGGCCACTAGTTGGCGCTAACGAGTTTTAAGGCTCTGTAATCACGTGGTGTAACAAATTTCGTCACAAAATGCATTATCATTTGATAGATCTGCTCATGCTGAACAACTTTGCCTCAAGAACCATTGCTGTCAATCAAACCGTTCATTAAATATTCGCGAACATGTTAAAAACCTACTTTTGCGAACTAGTCCTAGGTTTTTCGCCCGATCGGAACCAGACCAGTCTAGGACAATTCTCTGGACTCTCTAGATCAATAATTATCGAAAAAAAGTTGAACTTTTGCTTTTGGATGGCTGTAATAGGGTCATTTATAAAATAGGCGTGGCAAAATACATTAAAAATCCTATAAATCCTAAATGAAAACTCAGAACTTCACAAAAATTGGTGAGCATATGTGACATAACATCATTAACAAGCATGCCAAATTTTATGGAGATCGGACCATAGGTGGCGCTATAACTGTTAAAAAGCTTTAAATTCATATATTTCCTATGGTACATTGCCTGTATTGGCTGTAAATGGTCTTTTCCATCTATTATGTCAGTGGTTACATGCTTGCTAAATAAAACCTGATAACTTTTGATGCTTTTGTGCTTAAAAACCCTTAAAGGCCTTAATAGCTTGAACCCCGATAAATGCTGCTTGCAGCTTTAATTATTATTATTATTCTTCTGCCGTAAAACGCATCCTGCAGCCCAAACCGTAAGGGCTGGAGACTTGAAACTTTGCCAGATGGTAGTACAAAAATCGAGGAGAGGTTCAGAGATTATGACCCCGATTGGCCCATAGGTGGCGCTATAACAACCAAAAGCGCGAAACTGCTCATAACTCCTAGACCGTATGTCGTAGACTCAAGTGTCTTATATCATTGGAAAGCTGAAAACGTGATGAACAAAACGTATATCTCCGATTTCATTTCCGGTATGGAAATTTTTCCGCCATTTTGAATTTTGTCAAAAAACTACTTTTGCTAATTAGTCCTAGGTTTTTTGTCCGATCGGAACCAATCCAGTGCAGAAATGTTCTATGGAGTCTGACGATCAATAATTATCAAAAAAAATTCGAAATTTCGATTCAAGGTTGCTAGGGGGCATAAAATAAACATTGTGGGAGGAGCCTATTTTACTAAAATGGCTATAACTCAAAAAGTCAATGAGATAGCTTAACCAAACTCGGTACACATGTGTATGGGTTCAGTCTGGGGTCACAGTAAAAAAATCGCGACGATTGAACAATAGGTGGCGCTATAACATGGAAAAAACATGAAAAGGGCTATAACCACCTGACCGTTAGTCCGATTGACTTGAAAATTGGTATGCAGTGTCTTGGCCCAAGGTGCCATATATGTCTATGAGGATATTGGCGTATCTCAAAAAACATGGCCGCCATTGGCCAATGAAGTTGAGAACCTATTAAACAAGGTTAACGGAGGCCGATCGGAACGAAACTCGATGGGCATGTTCATCTCATGGCCCTAGAGGTCTGTAAGAATTTTGAAAGAAATCGGCCACTAGTTGGCGCTAACGAGTTTTATGGCTCTGTAATCACGTGGTGTTACACTCATCCACACAATATGCATATCATTTGATAGATCTGCTCATGCTGAACAACTTTGCCTCAAGAACCATTGCTGTCAATCAAACCGTTCATTAAATATTCGCGAACATGTTAAAAACCTACTTTTGCGAACTAGTCCTAGGTTTTTCGCCCGATCGGAACCAGACCAGTCTAGGACAATTCTCTGGACTCTCTAGATCAATAATTATCGAAAAAAAGTTGAACTTTTGCATTTGGATGGCTGTAATAGGGTCATTTATAAAATGGGCGTGGCAAAATACATTAAAAATCCTATAAATCCTAAATGAAAACTCAGAACTTCACAAAAATTGGTGAGCATATGTGACATAACATCATTAACAAGCATGCCAAATTTTATGGAGATCGGACCATAGGTGGCGCTATAACTGTTAAAAAGCTTTAAAACCATATATTTCCTATGGTACATTGCCTGTATTGGCTGTAAATGGTCTTTTCCATCTATTATGTCAGTGGTTACATGCTTGCTAAATAAAACCTGATAACTTTTGATGCTTTTGTGCTTAAAAACCCTTAAAGGCCTTAATAGCTTGAACCCCGATAAATGCTGCTTGCAGCTTTAATTTTTAAATGTAATTTATTCCTGTGATGCAAAGCTGAATGTTCAGCATCATTACTCCAGTCTTCAGTGTCACATGATTCTTCAGAAATCATTCTAATATGCTGATTTGCTGCTCAAAAAACATGTCTTATTATCAATGCGAAAACAGTAACGCACTTAATATTTTTGTGGAAACTGTTATAGAATTTTTTATTATTATTTGATGATTAGAAAAAAATAACAGTATTTATTTGAAATAGAAATCTTTTGTAACATAAATGTCTTTCCTGCTTTTGGTAAATATATTACATCTTTGCTGAATTCAAAAAAAAAAAAAGCTCTTGCCCTAACTTTCATTTCACTGATTAGTGATTATTCACCAGAAATAACAATTGCTCCCCCTTGTGTGAGTTCCAAAATATACAGCTAGCCATATATGGGCAGTTTTTATGCAGTTCAATTCAGGAACTCTCAGATGTCTCGTTTGCTATAAACAAAAATATTTTCCATATATCGACTGCATTGGAAAAAAACAAGAAAAGAAAAAACCCTACACTGGTCATCCACTACAGTTGAGCATCCCCTGTTGACAATGAACGAGAGCTCATACAGAATTATCTGACGCTCCTAAAAGAAAACATAGTGAATAAAGGATAAGATCAAAATGTTACCCTGAGTGCAGTTCTCCATTTCTCAATCATTGCTTCTGTGACCTTGGTAGATTCTTTAGAAGATTTTGATGGTTTCGCAACCTTTTTTTCTGATTCCTCCTCCTCCTCATCATCATCAGCATCCTAGTGTCACATAAAAATTGTGGTTCATATTCCAAGGAAAACACACACTTTATATATTAAAGTATAAAGTATTATATAATAATAATAATAATAATAATAATACATAAATATATATATATATATATATATATATACATACATACATACGACACAATTCACAGCAAATTGTGAAAAACATAATTTATAAATTAAAAAGTAATTAATAATTTGTTGCATAGGAAGAACTAAATGGCTGACCTCCAGTTGAGAAGGGAGTTTGTGGTACATCCTTTCCTCTTCATCCTCCTCCTCATCTTCAAGACTATCAGAGTCATCAAAATTCAGGAGCTCCTGGTCATTTTGTTCTAAGTACTTATAGAATTCTGGGTCTTTGCTCTTGAGGGCTGATAGCTGGTCCTTGTGCTCAGTCGCCTTGCCCTGCTTGTTGACAGACCTGTGACATCATTGATCAGAGTTAGACCACTGAAACAGCATGTTATCTAACTAGGTACCTCCCGTTCTGACAATAGAGTATCCTCTGCAATCATTTCTAGCATGTAACAGAGAATGGAAATAAAAACCCTAGAATAAAAACACTAGAATTATCACTAAAACGTGAAGGCCACACTTACGCCTTCTGAGGTGTAGGTTTCTTCTTTCCGCCTTTCTGCTGTGTTGATTCCTCATCCTCACAATCATCTTCCTCATCAGAATCGAACCCAGATAACATGAACTCATCCACACTGAGATCCTCCAACTTCCTGCACAAATTTAGATGGAACATCAGTAACACATTCAGTAAGTTTTTGTTTGCAGTACGTTTAGCTAGTTGATAATATAATAACAAATGCAATTTAAATTAATCAAATTCAATTAAAATACATTAAGTTAAATAAAACGTAAAATACATTAAATTCAATGAATTTATTACAATAAATAAAATCTGACAGCACAGTACTATAGTGAAGAAAAAATCTTAATTATGTGACATAATAGAAACTAAGTATATTTCCCAAATTATATTGTTATAATATACATTTTTCAAAGTATTAATGTGGGGTTTTTAGGATGGGCTTCCCAGGAGGAGGATAATATTTACGTCCATGGATAGCATCCACAAGACTGAAAACCCCTGCACTACAACAAGATTGACATGTCCTGAGACTAAACCTGGCTTTAATATTCCTCAAAAGAGCTGTTTATTTCTTAATACGTAAAACATTTGTATTAACAAGTATGTTTAGACTACGTTCCTACCTTCCTGAAAAGGGAAAACGTCAAAAAAGGTGAATAAAGTGCAGAAAGTTAGTGTATACTGAAGTTACAATGTATTTTTTTATTTGTAACAGTATTTTTCACAGTAATTCTTATGAAAAGGATTAAATTATTTTCAAAAGATTAACAATGTTCAACCAACTTTTTAGCAAGCACATGTAGCCTTAGTACACTAGATAATGACGATTCCCTAACAAATTTTGTAGCTGGATATGGATTTTTTTTTTATCAATTCATAATTAACTATTGCCTATTTAATGTCAGCACAATCATGTTCTCTCCATTAATGCTGATCTACTCATAGACTGATGAGTTTTAGTACATCATCTGTGGCTAAAACTAGCTAGCTATCGTCAAATATCATCAAATAAGTGTCTTGTGAAGTGAACTGAGCTCTGACAACACCCTCTACAGTTTAGTTAACTGTACTCGAAACAAAGCAAGAATTTGCGATTATATATACGAGGTTAAATAGCTAAGAATGGGACATACCTCTTGTTTTTCCCTGCCATGCTGGATAAGAAACGTGCACAGGGACGCAAATACCCACAATGCACCGCTTTCAGGAGCTCAGCTGAGTTGATCTTTAGTTTAACGTTGCGTTAAATGCAAACCAAAAATGAAAACTCACAGTCTACATTTCTGCTCGCTTGTGTTTTTGGAAGTATTATTATAAACAGATTATTTAATCTTTTACCTCTACATATTTTGTGGGATTTATTTTCGCCCAAATGCAGAATGTTTCCAGACACGACTTTAACTGTAGCTTTTTTCATTTTAAATATATAATATAACCAAAAATCTGAAATCCACCGAGAAATGTCTCCAACCACAGAGGCTGTTACCTGTTAGGCAAAGAACAATTGCACAAACCCCCATTTGGGACCGTGATTAAAACAAAGCACAGTCAAATTTGTGGTGGGCGTGACATGTTCAACACAATATTATTTTTTAGTAATGCAGATCCGAGCTGAGAGACAGATGTCTGTTTTGAAGCGACATGTGATGTAGCATGTCAACTCACTATACGGCTAAATAAATCACCACATGCATCCAAATTAATCATAACACACGGACAAAACTGGAGAGAGCGCTTCACAGAAAGAAACGAGTCTTGTCAATCAGACACAGACGACGGCAGGTGAGCTTAGATTCGATCTCATCCAGACAGAATTGCAACTCATCTGACAATGAAAGCAACATTTATTTACTTCTTAGTCTTACTTCATTTTTAGCTTATACAAAAACACAGGATGTGCAAACGCATGCTCACCGTCCCAGAGCTGCAGTGTTATGAAATAGCTTTATCGCATTGATGTGCTCTTTGTTCAGACAGACATTTGTCAACTGATCCAGGTTAAAGTGTGTGCATTGAGCATTTCTTTGTATCTGATGCTGTCGTTTAAAGCGTTTGAAACATGTTATGAGGGCTGAATGATGTTTTTCGTCTTTTAGCTGTCAGTGCTACTGCCTGTACTGTAAAATCCCATCTGAACAAAGGCAATATGAGATCAGCCACCAAGCTAATACTGTTAAATAAGGCAACATATTCCTCTGTTGTATGGTTTCATTTGTTGTTATGGTATGTACATGGCCAGCAGAAAATTATTTCCCAAACATCTACAATGAGCTTTTCTATTTCCAATTCTTGAACGAATCGTTCGTTTGAGTCGGATCTTTTCAATGAATCGTTTTTCAATGAATGAATGATTTGAATCCGACTGTATCGTTTCACTGGGAATCCTCTCTTTCGGACATATTGGATTCGTAATAACCGATGATTGAGCTGATAATAGCATTAGAGATGGAAACACAGGGAACACGTGGGAACGTAATTATTTCATGACGTAAAATAATTGCTGAAATGTTTTGTAACGAACTGTTCGAAGGAACCGATTCGAGGGAAGGAGTCTGACTTTCCATCACTAGCTAACTGATGTTAAGGAGGTGTGATTTGAGAATTGTGATGTAGCTTTTAAACAGTGTAGATGGAGCGTTATCAAATTGCTCGACGATTACTTGTTGTTGATGTTGTTTTGATGTAAGCAGTATCATCGGAGCCTCTAATAAGAGCTAAACAAATTGTAAAGCAAACATCCGGCGCGACCTTAAAATGTGACGTCAGCGACCAGCACTCATGCGGCTTTCATTTACGTCAACAACACACAAGCTCCCAAACTGAGGCTTTATGCATTTTTCATATGGACTGTGATGATGCTCAGCCGCTGCACTCTAGGATTCAATCCAAAACATTCTTCATAAAGCAGACAAGCGAAACAAAAGGAAAAGGCGTCATCCATCAGTTCAGGTAGTGCTGGTTATGCTCAGTGTTATTCTGCTGGATGACTTGAATGGATCAGAGGAGGAGGAGGAGGGGTGAGAGATGCTCTGTCTGGATGGGACACGGTGTGCTGAGTCAGATTTAATGATACTGGGGATGTTTGTAGGGATTGTCTTTAGCTGTATAACTGTGAATACTCTGTCTAGTATGCAAGAGGAAAAAATGTATATTTTTATATACTGAATAATCCGGTCCTCACATTTCTGCTAAATACCAGTATTACAGCTATTGCTCCTACTGTACAATCCTAAAAATGAATACATTTTTGGTTCCCAACACCGTAAGAAGCTTTCAGAAACTTTTTATCAGATTAATATAATTTTTTTGATTATTATTTAATTTTATTTGAGCAAGTTACTATAATATATTGTAAATAATAGGCACCATTCATGAGACGCAAGGACACCTTACAAGCATCAAAAAGCACATATCAGCATAAAATATAAAGGCTCTCAGTATGGCCTAAAAAACACAACATACAGTAAGATGGGTACATAAATACAATCACATTAAAGCCTGTTTAAAACGAACCCATGGAGGTCATGCGGATATGAGACAGAACAAGAGTGAGTGCAGAAGAAGATCTAAGAGCAGGAGTGTATGTGAGAAGAAACCGGACAAATATTAACAGGTGAAATTATTAAGTGCCTTATGGGTAAGCAGCAAAACCTTAAAGGCAATACCTTGTATTTAAAGGTTAACCAGATACAAGTACAAGGGATGTGTGTTCAGTTGAAGGAGTTCTGGAAATAATACACACAGCTGAGTTCAGCACTAATGAAGTTTGTGAAGAAGTCATTGCCTGAAAAAACATCATAATACAACTTTATTAAGCAGTAATGCTGGAGTTTCTCAATTTGTTTTGAGGGGCCACACAGAGGCAGGCATCTACAGAAACTCTATCCTGAGTGCCTACCATACTACAAATAACTATTGTCAACAGTTTCATCTATTCTGCATTTTTAAACAGTTAGTGACCTCAGGTTTCAGACCGCATCGTTTGCTTTGTATAACTAAAGGATTTATACATCTGAAACCTCATAGCCATTTTGTGGGCAGCCACACCACTGCTGGCTGTAATACTGAGCCTATGACTCTTTTCATGCTCTTTCACCTGTCGTCTGTTATTTGGAGTAACATGAGTAATGCTTTAGGAGTTGGAGCCGTATGGTTAGGATAGGAAAACAACAAAACATCCCATCGCTTAAGGCTTTAGTTTATTTGATTTAAAACACTATACACCTCAACATCTAATAGAAGAGGTGCCGTCAACTGGATTGCTATTTATCATCCTCCTTTAAATTGTCTCTCACTGATCCAGCCAATCTTCCCACTCAAAGTGAAGTGTATGACAGATACCCAGCACATGTTACCGTGGGCACAGCACAGTGGTTTCTATAGTGATGCTTTTGGAGAATTGAATGTGTGCAGCTGGCTGGCCAACTCATCACGACGTGTCCTGGTTCAACCGTTCCATACCATTCGTTCCTTCATCTGGAACACAGTTTCATTATTAAAATCAACCAGCCGGTTTATTTATGCAGCGAGTGAGTCTTTATGTGTGCGAGAGACCAAATTTAAATAGCTTTTGAGGCCTCAGGCCAGTGAGAAAAGGCCACTGAGTATTGAGGAGCAAACCATATGTAGCTATAAGCTATAAAATAAGTGGGAATTTGTAATGTGAAGTGATAATTTTCATGATATTTAAGGCTTGAGCGCTTCGGTCTGGCTCGCTTCTCCCATTATGATTCTGTACTCGTTGTTCAAAATGCCCTGAAGCAACCATTATGCTGTATGGAAAGGAAATGTGAACCAAGAAGGCACAAATTAAAATGGATTTACTGCCTGACAAAGAACTCAAAGATTGTTAGAGGTAATGCACAGATGTTAAACGTTAAACATGACATTAGTTATTAATTAGCATTAGCTTGAATGAGAGTTCTTAAAGACCCTCATGAAATCATTTTTTATTTCTTGTCTTCACTTAGCCTATTTCCTATTTAAATAGGAAATAAACTTCATCATAGCCTATGGTCTATTTACCATAATTGTTTTATATTTATTGAATTTTTTTATTTTTTTTATTACAGTTGTGGTCAGAATTATTGGCACCCCTGGTAAATATGATCAAAGATGGCTGTAAAAATAAATCTGCATTCAATTCAAAATCTGCAATCTCAAAGAATTTGCAAAAATCTTTCATTGAAGTAAAATAATTGAAAGTGGGGGGGAAAAATCACATTATGAAATAAAAGTTTTTCTCCAAAACATGTTGGCCACAATTATTGGCACCCTTTAATTAAAAACTTTTTGCAACCCTTTTGCCAAGATAACAGCTCTGAGTTTTCTCCTATAATGCCTAATGAGTTTAGAGAACACCTGACAAGAGATCAGAGACCGTTCCTCCATACAGAATCTCTCCAGATCCTTCAGATTCCCAGATCCATGTTGGTGCTTCTCTTCAGTTCAGCCACTCATCTTCTATAGGGTTCAGGTCAGGGGACTGGGATGGCCATGGCAGAAGCTTCATTTTGTGCTCAGTGACACATTTTTGATGTTTGTTTTGGATCGTTTGATTTGTTATCTGTTAGTATTTGCTAGAATCTATAATACCATGTATCTGAACAAGATGTCCAGGACCTCCAACAAAAAAATAGGCCCACAACATTAAAGACCCAGCGGTATATTTAACCTCGGGCATGGGGTACTTTGTATCCCAGTTTGCATCAAACCCATCATGGGGGGTTGCTGCCAAAAATATATATTTTTTTAGTTTCATCTGATCTGACCATAGAAGCCGGTCCCTTTTGAAGTTCCAGTCGTGTCTGACAACTGAATACTCGTGTCTGAAAACTCGTCAATCTTCAGATTTTCATTTTCCTAAATTTCTCACTTGTAGAGGTCAATACTCAATAAGATTTAGGGGTATTGAATTATGGAATGGTTTATCCCATTTAGCAAGAAAATGTTCTTCTTTAATATGTTATAAAAGATGTATAAAGGATAATTTTATTGCTGTCTTGTAACTGTTTTCTTTTTTGTTTGTTTATGTATTTTATGTACCCTATAGGATTTGTTTTTGATTGTATATTATTATTATGTTGTGATTAACTTGATTCAGTCATACATTTATATATTTGTTATTGTAATTTAGCTCTTTCTTTAATTTCATAGTTTCTGTTTTTCTTCTTTTCTGCCTCTCCCAGCACAGTATTTTCTTGTTTTTATTGTAGGCCTATATATTTTAATTTGTGCAAAAAAACTAAACTAAAAACTAAAATATGCTGGAGTTTGTTTTTGGATGAGCGAGGAGGACTTTTCTTGGACCCCTCCCAAACAACATGTGGTGATGTAGGTGCTGTTTGATGTTTTTATTTTTATTATTTAGGACCCTAATACTCAACGAATCTCTGCAATTCTCCGTATGTGATCCTTGGAGAGTCTTTGGCCACTCAAACTTTCCTCCTTGCCTTGCATTAAAGCAATGTAGAGACACGTCCTCTTCCAGGCAGATTCTTAACATCTTTAGTTGATTGAAACTTCTTGAATTTTTGGCCTGATGGTGGAAATGGGAATTTTGAATGCTTTAGCTATTATCTTAAGCCACTTTCTATTTTGTGAAGCTCAACAATCTTTTGCTGCACATAAGAACTATATTATTTGGTTTTTACTCATTGTGACGGATGATTAAGGGAATTTGGCTTTTGTGTTTCCTCATATTTAAACTCCTGTGAAACAAGAAGTCATAGCTAGACAATTTCATGTTCCTAGTCACCCTGGTGTGCTAAAAAAATAAATATTAATGTTAATATACTTCAGAGATATTTTATCAAAAAAATTCTAGGGGTGCCAATAATTGTTGCCAATGTGTTTTGAAGGAAAAACATTTATTTCATAATATGATTTACCTCCTACTTTCAATTCTTTTACTTCAATGAAAGGTTAGATATTTGCACATTTTTTAAATGAAAAATCAAAGGGATAAACAATGAAGATTTATTTTTACAGCCATCTTTGATCATATTTACCAGGGGTGGCAATAATTCTGACCACATGTATATCATTCACAATCCTTCATGAGATTGTAGTTCTTTCCCTCATTGAAGTTAAGTACATTCTTGTACCTTTGTCAGATTTTTAAATACTTTTATCTTCAAATTAAATGTTTGTTGGTTGGTTTGGTTCATGGCTCATAACTCTTTAACAAAGACTTAAAAAAATTTATGGAAAAAATACTTCCAGAACCAAGACCATTGAAAAAGTGGGTTGGCACTGTTGCACTCTATTAGGAGGAGGGACATTCTCGTTTTAGACAGCATTTGATTGGACAAAAATCTGTAGTGCAGGATGAGTCATCAATACTTTTGGACTTTTTTCTGAAGAGGAAGAGTATATATCTGTTAAAAGCCTCAAAACCCAATTTTTGACTTCATATGGTGTGTTTCTCTCTTCCTGTAGTGTCCTAGAGTGAGGCCCAGGCTCCAGCAGGCCTTGGAGAGCACCGGCATGATGGAGGGGGGTATGCAGCTGCTGAACCGGGATGGACACAGCATCTCACACAACTCCAAACGCCACTACCACGACTCCTTCGTGTCCATGAACCGCATGCGGCAGCGCGGCCTGCTCTGCGACATTGTGCTTCATGTGGCCAACAAGGAGATCAAGGCACACAAGGTGGTGCTGGCCTCCTGCAGTCCATACTTCCACGCCATGTTTACAAGTAGGTCTTATTCTACATTGCTATTTTAGAAATGAAAATGGTTCTGGCCAATATGTCTTAAATAGGGCTGTCATGGTATCAGATGTTTTTTTTTTTTTTAGCACTCCATAATGCCCTATTTGAGGTAAAAATATAAAAAATACTGCTCTCTAAAGATATTTGAAGTAAACATACGATAATCCATAAGTATTTATAAGTTTTGGTAACCAGGTGCAATACCGCCACCTACTGTACTTTGGGATGTCAACCAGATACTGGCATTGGATTATTTATGTGCCATATTATCATACGTGTCCTATGCATTTGAGATAATACCGTTATCGCCAATACCGGTATATTCCGACACCCCTAATTAACACGATAACAATATAATTGTTTTAAATATCACGGTTATCGTCAATACCGGTTTATTGCGACACCTCCAATTAACACGATAACAATATTACATTTTTTAAATATCACGGTTATCGTCAATACCGATATATTGCGAAACCTCTAGTCTCAAAGAGAACTTTTTTTTGCCTAGTAATGTTAGGGATGGCCATTTTTGTAAATGTTTCATTTCGAATACTGATAGGTCTGTTATAGACCTGCTACAAAAATAAATGTTGACAAATAAAAATATCACATGAAAATATTTCTATAAAAATATAAAAATACAACTAGAAAAATAACACTGCTAGATTAGCAATAATGCACCAATGTTTTCGAAAAAAAGAAATGGGATTAGCTGCATGGAGTGAAGCTGAAGAGTGTTAGCCCGTTTTAAATAACACATCCTACATGAGATTAATCAGAAATCCTAGATACACAACATAGCTGTAACATTACAACTTATATCTGCACAAAAAGACGCAAATGCAAGTGAACTTGCACTAAGTTACGTGCTAGGCAGAGAGTGTTACTCCCGTTGTGGATACGCTCTTCCTCGTAACAACGTGCTGAAACATGGGCTACTAAAGCACAAAGAGTTCACAACATTCTATAGTGTTCTCATTATAATGTTATGGCGCTGCACAGCTTCCTCCTAATTGTATTTTCACCTGCTGTCAAGTAATTCCAGACATCCCTGCATGTTTTCGAAGCTATGTCGAGAAACAATTTTAGTTAGAACATATGCCTACTGTTGAAAAAAAATGCCTAGAAAAAATAACACTGCTGGATTATTATTAACATCATCAATGTTTCTGAAAAAGAAATATGACCCCTAAGTAACCCAATAATAGACAATAATGTTGGGCATTGCCGTTTGAACTGATGCTGAAGAGTTTATGAACACTGGTAAACTAAAGCGCTTTGTTAGCGGGTTAATAAACTCAACCAAACGCATCCTATATGAGATTAATCAGATATATAGGCTACTAATAAAATTAATATTACGACTTACATCTGCACGTGAACTTGACCGTGCTTGTCTGAATGTGTAACTCCTGTTGTGGATGCACTCTTCCTGTACCAACAACACTTAAACACGGACAACTACTAAAGCACAAAGAATTTACAACATTCTATTATAATAGTGTTCAAATTATAATATTATGTATATGGCAGATTGGTGCTGCACATCTTGCGCCTAACTGTATTTTCATGATACAAAGTGATTCAGGCATCACTGCGCACTTTAAAATCCATAGTTTTACTTTATATCTCCGGTCTGGACAGCATACTGTCCTAACACTAACCAATCAGACCTCAGGTACTGCCCAAAATGCCACAATAACCAATCAGAGAAAAAGAAATATATTTTTTAAAGTCATGGCGATCATTGGTTTCATGATCGAGTACTCAAGTACTTGTGCACATCCCTAGGTAATGCATTTTATTTTTACAAGTTTAATATCTGCGATTATTTACTATATTTAAGTTTATTGTTGTTGTGTGAAATCAGGAGTACGCTATCATATAGATAGTTCCAAAGCTAACACATGAACTAAAAGGTGAAAAAACTATTTTGACTTCACATGGTCTTTAAGGTGAACATGTATTGTGTATTGTGTAGTTTATATCCTATGTACATTACCTCAGCTTCTGTTTCAAGCCTTTCCTTCCTTCCTTCCTTCCTTCCTTCCTGCTTTTTGTCATCTCCTAATGTTTTTCCATGCTTTATTCTCTTCCCTGTCTTGGTCTCAGATCAGCAGGTGCCTGGTTTTTCCTATTGCTCAACAGTCCCGCTTCACCTCAGACTAGATTGTGATGGTATGAGTCAGGACAATGTGGGCTCTTCAGAGCCATGACTATTCTGAACTTACCATACACTAGATCTACTTACAATGCACTGATTTAAACTCCATTATACATATCAAAACTTGCTTAACTTACAACAAATAATCTTCTTGAGTCTGGACAAATTTGTACTAACACTGAGTGTGCTGCATTTCTCTTATATGTAATTCTAATTTCTAACAAAATTATTGTTCATATTTTCTTGAACCCCCGGTTTCACAGACAAGGCTTAAGCTAGTCTCAGACTAAAATACATGTTTGAGCTGTTTTAACTAAAAGCAACTTGCACTGACATATCTTAAAATATGTCAGTGCCATTGTTTTGTCTCAAGATGCACAGCATTAATGTTTTTTTCTAAGGCACGTTTATAAAAGCTACTTAAATGTCCTAATTGAACGAAGGCCTAATCCTGGTTTAAGATTAGCCCTGTCTGTGAAACCAGGCCTATATATCTGCTAACAGTATGATGACAAATAATATCCAAATAGAAATAAGTGGTTACGATTATAAAGATGTAAAAACACAAAAGAAGATATTCTCTTTCCTTTCATCAAATGACATTATGCAAACAGTTTAAAATTTGTCTACAAAGATTGTCTCAAAAATGTTTATTTAAATGATCCAGCAGTTCATTTTTGTGTGGAATGTTAATTTAACTGTTCAGTGTACGTCTCATATATATATTTTTAATGTTTTTATTTTTATATTTAGTATAAATACTATTATAGTATTTATTATTATTTTGAGTTTGCTTTTATTTTTTATATTTTTAGTTTTAGGTTTGGTAATTTTCTTGGTTTTACAATTTTATAAATTTTTTTATATTTTTATTTCTTTAATACATTTTTTATTTCAGTTTAATTAGTTGCCAAAGCAGCATTTCTAAAAAAAAAAATTTAAAAAAAAAATTAACTAATATTTATTTTATTTCAACTTTATTTTAATTAGCGAGAACTATTTTTAATAGTTTTAATTGAGAATAACAACACTAGTCTCAAGGGTCGTTCATTCATAAAGGGATTTCTGGTTTCATGAATGTCACTGAACGTTGACAATGCAACAAAATTGAACAGAGTTTGCTAACTTTATGCAGATTTCATGCAAATATAGTACATACAGTGAGATACAGTCTGTCTGATACAGTTAAATATAGCAGTCGTGTAGGAACGTCTGCTAGCATCCAACAGTACAGATACTCTGTGAACTCCGAGCAGATGATCATCCCATTTCTGATCAGATTTTCAAAAGCTATTGCCAGGGGAGCAGCACCAATAACGTTCTAATGGGAACATCCACTTCGACAAACAGTACAACCACCAGAGCTCGCTGTATGTGTGAACGGGACATCAGTATCGTCAAACCCCTGGGAAACGGCCTAAATCTACCATTGTTCTTCAAAAGCCTCTATTGCACAGCTGTGTGTGTTGTGACTGTGCAGATGAGATGTCAGAGAGCCGTCAGACCCACGTGACCCTGCATGACATTGACCCTCAGGCTCTGGAGCAGCTGGTGCAGTACGCCTATACTGCAGAAATCGTAGTAGGAGAAGGAAATGTGCAGGTACGTCGACTTTAGTGTCTTTTGAACAGCATACTGTTTTTTCATGCTCACAATTACCAGGATGTAATCTAGTTTGCTCTGTGAGGTGCTTAACAAGGTGGTGTGTTCAGATGGTTTGTGCAAACTTACAATTTGCATCTTTGCAAATGCAGGCCTTGTATTTGTGCTGTTTCAAAAGAACAAATGCATATGTGGCAGCTAATTTACAAGAATTTGGCTCATGATTAGACTAAAGGTGGAGTCACATCAGTGAAACTTCAGTGCATTTCCAGCAAAACCTTGCATGCACAAAGGGTCCATTGTCTATTGACAATAGTGTAGGCTCACACAGAAGTCACTTTCAAACCAAGCAGCTTTCTCTTGGTTATTGTAACAAATTTGAACATGAATGGAGGGACTTTTTTGGCCTCAACATTGCTGTTGAAATGGGCAAAAAAACAAATGTAACAGCAAAATCCAGTAAATGTGACCGTACCTTAAAGGGATAGTTCACCCAAAAATGAAAATTCTGTCATCATTTACTCACCCTCAAGTTGTTCCAAACCTTTATGAGTTTCTTTGTTCTGCTGAACACAAAGGAAGATATTTGGAAGAATGTTTGTAATCAACAGATCTCGGTCCCCATTGACTTCCATAGTAGGAAAAAAATATACTATGGTAGTCAATGGGGACCGAGATCTGTTTGGTTACAAACATTCTTCCAAATATCTTCCTTTGTGTTCAGCAGAACAAAGAAACTCATACAGGTTTGGAACAACTTGAGGGTGAGTAAACAATGATAGAATTTTCATTTTTGGGTGAACTATCCCTTTAAGATGATGTTAAAGATTCATTTCTGAAAATGACTACTTCTTAATTCTTACTTCTACTGCTTTACTCGAGCAGACCTTGTTGCCGGCAGCTAGTCTCCTGCAGCTCAACGGAGTGAGAGATGCCTGCTGTAAATTCCTCCTCAGTCAGCTGGACCCCTCAAACTGCCTGGGCATCCGTGGCTTTGCAGACACTCACTCCTGCAGCGACCTTCTCAAGTCAGCCCATAAGTACGTCCTGCAGCACTTCGTAGAGGTCTCGAAGACTGAGGAGTTTATGCTGCTACCTCTCAAACAGGTGAGCGATCTGCTTTGTAATGTAGTAGAATAGTAGTTAAAGGATATAGTTCACCCCAAAAATTCTTCATCATTTTCAGCGTTATTTTAGTATTTTGTCATTAATAATAATTTATTTTATTTGTAGAAGTTTAGTGCTTTAGCACTTAAATGTATTTATTTCAGTTAGTTCCCATAGCAACATTTCTCTTTATTTAATTCTGTGCAACAAAATGATAATTTTTAGGTAAAACATAAATGTGAATGAGGACTGGGGTTGTTAAGCACATGATAGCTTTGTGTGAGGAACAGATTGAATCACCCGGGGTCATAAAAAATTCTAACTGTAAGAAACTCTGATGCAAGAGGGGTTTTAAGAATAGATTTATTCAGGATGTAAAAAGAAGGGTGTAAAGTGTACCCGTTAAATGATGCATGGGGAGTGCTGGGGAGTTGAGCCATAACAATCCTTGAGGGAAAAATGGTTTTGGCCACGGATGTCTAATTATATATATTTGTCACTGACACCACTTCCTGTCACATTGGCCTTGAGCTTTTTAAAAACAGTCTCTTCACTTGATCCGGCCTCTCCTCCTCTCTGTCGTCTGGGAAGTCTTGATTCTTTTGACTTAGTCTGAGAAAAAAAAAAAAAATTAACTGGTCTATTTCGACCTTCGCTGCAGGAATGCTGGTCACATCCTGGCTTTTAATACGCCCCCTCATCCTACTCAAAGAAAAACTCTCCCAAGGTCTAGAGAAAGCTGTCCATTAGCATTCCCATTAAACTCAATGGCAGTTGTTCAGCTGGTGCAGAGTTTCTCAGAAGTGTGTGGTTCAAATTCTGACATCTTTGCTCATGGGCATTATGGGAACTGAAGTTTTGAATCACCAGGGGTCTCATTTATAAAGCGTGCGTACGCACAAAACGGGGCTGGAAACGTACGTACGCCAGTTCCCACGCAAAGGTTGTGATCTATAAAAAACAAACTTGACGGGAGAATGTGCGCACCTTTAAGCAAACTTTGAGCCGTGCGTACGCACATTCTGGAGCAGAAGGGAATTGGCGACACCGATGGTGAGCTGGAGTTAAGTGTCTTTTTGGTCACTTTTAGACAGAAAATCTAAAGAAAATTTAACATATACAGAAAGATAATACAAATATAATTTCACTCACCAAGCCTGCCACTTGAAGCAAATATCCATTCCTTCTTAAATGTCCGCGCCAGCGAGCGCGTTGGGCCGTTTAGTGAAACTGACGCAAATAACAGTTTAAATAAATAAAATAATGATTTAAACTAATGGAGTTAAGCACTTAAACATGAAGTCATTACTGAGAAGTTACAACATTTTTATATTCAAATTCAGTCAATAGAAATATTTGTTGTTAATGCAGTGTTTTTGAACACTTTTCCTCTGGCATGCTTTGTTTTAATGTTTTAACCACAGAGATAACTGCTTATCATGATAATACCAGATTGTCTGAGAAAATAGTTTCGTGCAAATAATGCCCAAGGACTATCTGTTTCCATTAAAAGTATCAATTAAAAATACAATTCGGCCAGTGGAAAAGATTGAGAAAAACTTTCTCTGAAATGTATTTTACACTATTTGATTTATGTATTCAAAAACAAGGCAAGGATAGGCAACTGCTTGATTTTTATTAATGTAATGTGTCTTGTACCGTTAAACGTTATCACGTGGATGAATAATCATATGCAAATGATATGCAGATGAGGATCTGCATAGTAAAACTAGGCGTTGTAAGCTCCATATATGGTTATTTCGGGGAGGAGACGCATGTGCGCACAATCTTCCGCTGACTGGGATTTATAAAGTGTATTCTGCGCAGGTTCTGGCGTACGAACGGTTTTATGAATCCGAATATTATTTTGCGTACGCCATTTTTGGCTTTCGGGCGCACGTACACTTTTAGTAAGGTTCCTACGCACAGTTTTATAAATGAGACCCCAGAGCTGTAAAAGCCATGCGACTAGCAACTATCTTAAACTGTGTCAAAGGAAGCAAGCAGGGAGACATATGTCAATTTATGTTTTTAAAATCCCCCTAAAAATTAATATTTGTAACATTTTTATATATATATATACTTTATATTTAACAAATAGAATATACTACTAAAGTGCCCCTATTCTGCTAATTTAAAGGTTTCTATTTTTTTGTTTTGAAGGTCTCCTACAATAGGTTTGAATCCAATGTCAAAAAACACTTACATTTTCTCATAATATACATTGCCCATAACCTCATTTCTCAAAGAGTCTGAAAACGTTTTGTTTGAAGACTCAGTCTCTCTAAACCCCTCTTTTCCGAAAGCTTTCTCTGCACTGATTGGTCAGATGTCTATTGTGATTGGTCTATCGCTTACAGTGCGTGTCGGAAACAAAACACCCATAACCATATCTGAATTTTGGCTCCGGAGGCTTCCTCAGCAACTCATACACAGTGATACGAACAGTATCGGTTTTTCCATATAAATGCCAGCGTGAGTTCTCATCCTTTTGACAACACAAACCAAACTCTTCCAGGCCTCAGCTGGAAGAAAGGAGACTTGGGTCAAAGTAGACATTGTTTGCGGGCAGCCAATTTAGGCCATAGGCTGGCATTATGCATGTAACAAGAAGTGAGACTGAAATTGCTGACGACTTGTTTCGGCAGTTTTGAATCAGGGCCCGTATGTATAAAACTTCTAAGAAATGCTCTTAAGAATAGTCTTAAGCTTTGACTTAAGTGTCAGAAAATACTTAGTAAAGAGTAGGACTTTTCTAAGAGTAGGAGACTTTTATAAAGCAGCTAAAAGCAACTTTCAGTAAAGTATAAGACTGATTCTTAAGTGCTGACTGAAGTGGCACTTAAGTGCTGTGAACTAAGGACTACAGTGATGTCAACCCAAAATGGCCGCCCTCAACCACCGAATCAGCCAATAGTGAGCCTGCAAGGATGAGGTCACTACAGCATGACACTAATCATTTAATTTTATTATAATAAAATAATTTAATTAAGACACTTTAATATTTAAATTTATTTTAAAAAATGCTTTGCATTGTGCAAAATTTTCGCAAATTAGTATTTATGCTGTGGAATCCTTTTCTATTGATGTGTGTCTCCTCATTTACAATTATGCAAACATGAGTTCCATCAATGGATCCAACAACTCAGGAAAGCCCGAAATACTCATTAAAGTGGCTTTATTTTACTGCGAGATTTGCAAAGTCAATGAACTGCCATACAGTAGTGGCCAAAACTGAGGCAAAGGAAAATTGTCAGATTCACCCTTTATTCAAATAGGGTTACAAATGTGTTAAAGATTTTGTACGCTTATTGTGTAGTTGTGCTTAGAGTCAATTGTTTATTTGTGATAACACAATGAAACATGTCAAATTGTACAGAGATAATAATTTAACAGCCAGGCCAAATGAACAAGAGGACAATGAAATATTAATAACTGACTATGTTGCAGACAATGTATGATTTTTTTTTTCTCCTGTGAGCTCTTTAGTGTTTTTTTTTTTTTTTTACCTGTAGCTGAAGTTAGGCCTTTCTTCAACCATATTATTGATCTGCCTGCATTGACACCATTGTCTCTGAACTGAACTGAGCTGAATGATGACATCACTGTTTTCTCCAGAGCGACTGTATAATGAACTAAATAGATAACTAATGACTAATGATCTTTTACAATGGAAATGAATCATCATCGAACTTACTTAAGCTGTACAATGGCACTATGTTCTTCTAGAGCTGCTGTACAGCCTGCCCAAACTAACTTTGTTGCATTATTTTCCTGTTATCACTTTGAAGCTGCTTTGAAACAATCTGTATTGTAAAAAGCGACTTGAAATAATTTAGTCAGATAAATATCTTTATTTTTATATTTATATATTTCAAATATTGTAAAATATGAGGGAAGAACAAAACACCATTTTCCTCATATTTTGATGGTTTAAGCAAACTTGTAGGGTCATTAAAATTTTTTAAATAAAAACAAACTTTTATTGTTTGATCAACTCCGTCATCATTTACTGTAACTCCAATACATCATATTTTCATTGAAAAGTGCGTGGCCTCCTCCTCTCTGTGGCCATCTTGTTACTCCTAACTAGGTTAGGAGACCTCTTCAGCTCTCTTAAGTAATGTAGGAGCTGAGACCTAGTCTTGACACTTAGGAACCTTTATGAATCACACTTATTTTTAAGTCTAGGAATAAAAGTAAAGTGACGTCATTCTTAGAATTTTGAGAGACTTAAGACAAAAATTTTACTCTGAGTGGCTTTATACATACGGCCCCAGTTCTTTATTTTAGGAGACAATAACTTTATTTGTCTTACACTTTGATCTTCAAAACTTTGCTGACCTTTTACAGTAACAAACAACTATTTTACACACTGCATGAAAGGTTTTGAAAAAGACACTTAAAAGAAATTTCATTTATTTTATTCAACAAAGATGCATTAAATTGTGACAAAAAAGTGATATTTATAACGTTAGAAAATATTTCTGTTTCAAATAAATGCTGTTCTTTTGAACGTTCCATTCATCAAAGAATGAAAAAACGTATTTAGTAAGCAGCACAGCTGTTATGAAACAATAATAATAAGAAAATTGTCTTGCATCAATCAGCATATTAAATGATTTCTGTTGAATGATGTGACACTGAAGACAGGAGTAATGGCTGCTGAAAATTCTACTTTGCCATCACAAGAATGCATAACATTTTAAAATAGAAAACTTGTTTTAAATTTTTATAATATTTCGTAATATTACTGTTTTTACTTAGCCTGGCTAACGTCAGACCAAGTCTCATTGAGACTTGGTCTGGGAACTACGTGCGCATTTTCTCGTATTTGAGGCGTGGTTTACGAATGCCCAGAGCCGTTTATTGGGCGCTATGAATGTCTATCAAATGCGCCTGTATGTAGCTCATAGCCAATCGCTTCAATTATACCAGATGACGTATGTAGAGTGAGAGAAATTCGACGAGGAAAAAGACGATGGGTCAAAGATTTATTTGTACACGATGGCGTTTAGCGAATATTACAGTTTGTGCAAGATAAACATGAGGGTAGAAGGTAACGTCGAGTCTGATATAAACAAACTGCTTCGGTGTCGTCATCATCTTGCTGCTCCCTCCCCGTTCTGTGATTGGTTCCCTTTTTCAGGGGAAAAATTGTCCCATGGTGTCCAGACTGCCATAGCAGCGTGAATAGAATCGCGCTGCGAGCAAGGCAGTATGGGGAAACCCAGGCTAGTTTTTACTGTATTTTGTCAAAAAAAAATCATTGGCAAGCATAAGAAAGCATAAAAAAAACTTAATATATGTACTTAATATATATTTTATACATTATTATATATCCCCCCCAAATATAATTGCAATATTTGCATTTTATATATTGCTTGGGAAAATGTATTCAGTCAGAATACACAGGAACGTTTGAATGGCTGTGAATTGAGAGAGCTGTTTTTTTTTTCTTGGCCCCAGATAATATAGTTACAGCTAACTGGACCGTGCTTATCAGCCAAACTTTGAACTCTTCTTCGACTCACCAAAGCAAAAATGTCAGCATGCATTACACCGCAGTGACACTGATATAAGTGCTCTCTGCATCAGCACTTCAATACACTGTCAATCATCCTGCTCGAATATGTGGTGACAACTGCACGTCAATGAGAAGCTGAGACAGCTAATCAGCAGAAAGCAGCCCCTGCTCTCATACAACACTAATTTCATCAGCTCTAATCCGCTCTCTTCGTAGAAGAGCGTTCTTTTGAATAATCGGAGTGCTGCTGGTAGTATTAGTTTCCCTGTGTTTTTGAAAAGTTACATGATTCCATGAAATCCCCCTGCTGTTCAGACACTGATTACAGAGGACCATTAGGGCATTGCTGATGACATAGACTGCTGTTCCCTCTCTGTCTGCGATTCTCTCTCACTCTTAACAGCTGTTGCAGGCTAGAGGCTTCCACTGGCCCCATATTTAACCCACAAGACCTAGGAAATGCTTGTAGTCATGTTAACTGTGCCCTTTGCCCCAAATAAACAAACAATCTGTGACAGGAATTCTGCAAAGGCTGTTGTAGTGCTTCTGAGTGTGTAGAATAGATGATGGTGATGGTATTACATTCGTCCCGAGCTGCTGTGATGCTGGTCATTTGGGTTGTAATCCTTAAAACCTCTGTCCATGTCCATGAGCTGGTCTCGGGCATTGGCTGAAGTCTCTTAAATTCATATTATAAAAATAATAGTAAGTAATTTTTGCTGTTTCTTCATCACTTACAGCAGCAAATTAAATTGCAAAATAATGGTATGGTTTTCCCAAACACTTATCACTTCTTCCACCCCTACCTCCCCTTCTGCCATTGTTCAATCTGAAACTCACTCAGCACTATTGGTTGACCCAGAAGTTGACATGTTAACATGAAGTTGGCAAACAAAGCAATGTTTTGAAAGTAAGTCAATTATAACTATGCCTTTTTTTTATTTTTGTAATGCCGATTTGAAAAAAACAACAACAACTGCAGAATGGGTTTAAATAAGGTAATGGATTAGTATACTATTTAGGGTCACCAAAAAATTTGCCAAAACACAACTAATAATGTTAAGGACTTTGGATTATATTGTTAAACCAAAATGTTATTTTCATATTGCCATTCAAAAGTTTGGGGTCAGTAAGATTTATTTTAAAGAAAATAAAACTTTTATTCAGCAAGGATTCATATAAGAATACTTTCCACAAAAATATGAAATGGCACAATTGTTTTCTACATTAATAATTTAGGAAATGTTAAATTTTGAGCTCCAAATCAGCATATTAGAATGATTTTTGAAGGATCATGTAACACTGAAAACGGAAGTAATATATAACATAATATAATTTCACAATATTACTGTTTTGACTGTATTTTTGATCAAATAAATGCAGAATTGGTGAGCATTAGAGACGACTTTTAAAATCATTTGAAAAAATCTTACCGACCCCCACTTGTAATTATACAGTAATTAGACTGTTGATTAATGTAATATTGACTTTCAAACAAACTTTTTCAAACAGATTTTGTTTTTACATTATTATAATGTGTCAAACTGAGCTGTCCCGTTCAATATGTTACATAATTTTGTTGTGTCAGTCTCTCAACAAGTGCATTTAAATGCGCTTCATTCACACTAAAACACAAATTTGTCTTTCAAAATGTTCATTAAAGACTTTAGTCTGACTGGAACCATAATCCTTTAGTTTTAAGATCAGTTATGAACCCTTTCTTGTGATTTCTGCAGGTGCTGGATCTGATCTCCAGTGATAACCTGAATGTCCCATCAGAGGAGGAGGTATACAGGGCTGTGCTGAGCTGGGTCAAGCATGACATTGATGGGCGGAGGCAACATGTGCCCCGGGTGGGTGTGATCCCTCCTGTCAAACTGCGCTTTTAGCAACATCACAGTAAATCACAGGATTAGCGCTTAATAAAGGATTATGTCTCTGCAACTTGATACTTGTTTCTCTATTCCCTTTCTTTGTACTCTCTGATCCTTTTTACACACACACACACGTCTTACCTCTCACTCCGTCCATTTCTCTGTTCAGCTGATGAAGTGTGTGCGTCTGCCCCTGCTGACACGAGACTTCCTGATGAGTAATGTGGATACAGAGCTGCTGGTGCGTCACCACTCCGAGTGCAAAGACCTGCTGATCGAGGCACTGAAGTATCACCTGATGCCCGAGCAGAGGGGCGTGCTCAGTAACAGCCGCACCCGACCGCGTCGATGCGAGGGAGCCAGTCCGGTCCTCTTCGCCGTAGGTCTGTAAACGAGCACGTAAAAACACGCATGCACAAATGTCCGTATGTTGTTGGATTGATTTAAATGCGTGTCTTTCAGGCGGGGGCAGTCTTTTTGCTATTCATGGAGACTGTGAGGCCTATGACACCAGGACTGACCGCTGGCACATGGTTGCGTCTATGTCAACACGGCGGGCACGAGTCGGAGTGGCTGCTATCGGAAACAAGCTCTATGCTGTGGGCGGGTACGCAGACCCTAAATCTTTTTCTGAGAATCAACTGCTTTTTCCTTTTATAACACCAATCTTAAGTGACAGAGACTCTTGTGTTTCGAATACCTTTTAAAAATTCTAAGTTATGTGGCATCAGTGTGAGCTGCTTTAGAATAAATTTTTTATAATTTTAAACCCCTGGAATAATTGGAAACCTAGGGAAGCCCGTTGACATTGGATCTCAATTTTGAATTTGATGTCATAATTTTTATTTTATATAATTATTCTTAATATCTTTTAATTTTGACTTTTCATAATTACTTAATAACTGACATTTTGTCATAATTTTCAACGTTTATCTCATATAACCTTGTATGAAAAAATTTATTTTGTCATAATGATGATTTACCAAAGCACATTTTTTTTCTTATGTGGCAAAAATGGCTTTCCATAGAATTTTTTTTTTTTTTTTTTTTTTTTACTAGCCAATAAACAACTACATCATGACAGGTTGTAAGTCTTTAACTCGATGCAGCATATTAAAAATACGGCATGATGCGAGATGCTGAAAAAACAGCAAGATATGACTACAACCAAAGACACATATAAATGTACATGAAAATAATGAAAAATAGCACAGATTTGATTTATTACATTACAAAGGGAACAGAATGTGCAGAAAGCTGTTATTTCCTTCAGATTTCTCTGCTGAGGCAATCAAGAAGTTACTTAAGGGTAATTAGGAAATGTGTCACTTGTTGACTAATGAAATTCTATGAATGATGACGGTCTTGTCTTTACTTGCATGATAAAGTTGCAATTTATACAAAGACGCATGAAAGATCTATTGTTCCTCTCTGTCTTTTCCCAAAACAGGTATGATGGCACCTCTGATTTGGCTACTGTAGAGTCGTATGATCCAGTAACAAATGTGTGGCAACCTGAAGTGTCCATGGGAACAAGGAGGAGCTGTTTAGGTGTGGCGGTCCTGCATGGGTTGTTGTATGCAGCCGGAGGATATGATGGTGCTTCCTGTCTCAACAGGTATGCTATTCAGTCAAATAAATGTGAAAATCATAAAAATAATACTAATAAAGAAACATATAAAACAGCATTGATTGTTAATCTAAGATCAGTTAAAGCTCTAAAAATGGATGTGAATTTTTTATTTAAAACATTTTTTTTTTAAATATAACTATTAATAATATTTTGATTGGAAATAAGATGACGATATGCAGGGAAAATGTCTCTTTTTATTATTATTATTACGTAATTGTCAAATAATATGACATTTCTCTCTCTCTCTCTCTTTGATTGCATCTTCAGTGCGGAGAGGTATGACCCTCTGACCAGTACCTGGACCTCCATTGCTGCCATGAGCACCAGAAGGAGATATGTTAGAGTGGCCACATTAGGTAAAAAATATATAATGCTCAGGGCTTGACATTAACTTTTTTGCTCACCAGCCACTGTGGCTAGTGGTTTTCCAAAGTTACTAGCCACACACAATTTTGACATTGATACCATGGGTAAAAACTGCCATATAGATATTTTTTTAATATTATCTCATAATTTGTATATATTAGGCTATATTAGTATATTAGGCTGTTTATATATTAGGGCCTGGAAAGTCCTTGAAAGGTCCTTGAATTTGAAGTTAACCAAGGTGTGGGAACCCTGACTACATTGTACTTAGTTTATTATTTCAAATGCCTTTTTTAAAAGACTACAATTGAAAAATGTATATATTTTATATAAAATTCAACCTGCCAAAGTGCTAGTAGGAGTGACAGTACAGCTGCAAGCTTTACCTATATCTTTGCGTGTTGGTTAATGTCCTCTATGTTTGCTCTAAATGCAAACATGAACCTGTTTCACATATTTCTTCTGTTAGATGGCAGTTTGTACGCTGTCGGTGGGTACGACAGCTCCTCGCACTTAGCCACAGTTGAAAAATACGACCCTCAGGTATGTGACACATTTCTCTCTGATATGTTGAACATTTTTCCAGGGTGTGTTTTATGTTTTCTCTCCATGGATAAATAAATGACTAAAGACGGTATTATATTTTTCAGAGTAATGTCTGGACTGCCATTGCCAACATGCTGAGCAGGAGGAGCAGTGCAGGGGTGGCTGTACTGGAGGGCATGCTTTATGTTGCAGGGGGCAATGACGGTACCAGCTGCCTAAATTCAGTGGAACGGTACAATCCAAAAACCAACACCTGGGAGGGAGTGGCCCCCATGAACATCCGCAGGTTCGAAAGTTGCATTCAAGCATTTGTTAAAGGGAAAGTTCACCCAAAAAAAATTTGCTCACCGTCATTTGCTCACCGTCATGTTATTCCAAGCCTATATGCATCTCTCTCCTCTGCAGATCACAAAATAAATTATTTTGGAAAGTTTTTTTTTTGCAATGGAAGTCATTGGGGTCCATTTGGCTTTTTTTGGACCCCATTGACTTTCATTAGCTATGTTTCCATCCAAAATGGCGAATTTTACATGCGCAAAATGGGAATGAAACATTGCATAAAACATTTGTAAATAAAGCACCGTTTCCATCCCATGTGTTCAAGAGAACAAAATCGTAAATCATAAATGCCTGGTGTTTGGGAACACAATCATGTGAGATGCTTCCAGGAGGGAATTAAACCAAACCATTCTGATGACAGACTTTGACTTGATGATCAATCCAACATTTGAGATGCTGTGCAATGAAATTGGTCTGCTGGTTAGTCCAGTTGTCCAATCACATCCACAGGCAAAGTCACGTGAGGTTTTTGTTGTGCATCGGGGGATTTATTCGGTAAATGTGTTTCCATCGTAGTTTATGCGCATGTCTTCTTATCTGAGTTTTTTTAGAATTCACGCGCATCTTTGCTTTTTTGTGTTTTACAGAAGAAAGTCATACAGGTTTGGAATGACAAAAAAAGTTTTTATTTTGTAATTTTTTAAGTTCCTAATGGACATTTTCTTCTCTTGGTCTTCAGGAGCACCCATGACCTGGTCGCCATGGATGGCTGGTTATACGCGGTTGGAGGCAATGATGGCAGCTCTAGTCTCAATTCCATAGAAAAATACAACCCTCGTAGCAACAAGTGGGTGGCGGCGTCATGCATGTTCACGCGCCGTAGCAGCGTTGGAGTCGCTGTCCTGGAGCTCCTCAACTTTCCTCCTCCGTCCTCTCCCACTCTTTCCGTCTCCTCCACAAGTCTTTGACAAAGGGTAAAAACCCGGCTTAGCTCCAGCGGCCTGCCCTGCGTGGCAAAGAAGCGCAACTGCTCGGTTTGAGCACCGGACGAGGAGTGTTTCGTGGGCAACAGCGGCCTCCCTCTGCCTGGAGGAATACTGCAGCATTCCAACAGATCACAAGGGTAAAAAAGGATGAAAAGAAAAATCCCACACTCTCACAACTCTCACCCTATAAACCCCAGTGCTTGAAAGTGCAAAATAATGTTGCTCTGCCATTTTGCGGTGACTTTGTGTATGATGTATATCTAAATGTATATTTAATTTATGTTTACGATTCTTTTTTGAAATATTAAGAAATAATATATTAAACAGAAGAAAAAAAAAGTATGAACAACTTTAGGAATGTAGCTCTTGACAGGTTCTGCCACGCATGTTTACAGAAAAAGTTCTGTAAAAAGTTTACAGAAAATATTTCCTTGGCAGAACACAATAATGTAGTGCTGCTGTGCCACACTAGGTGGTAGTAATGTGCAATGCTGCCCTGTCTCACCACAGATGCGCATGGACATTTACAAGAAGAAAATTCTCACAAAGCGGGGGCTGGACTCTACACTACATTCAGTCTGCTCAGATCATGTTGATAACATAATATATGTTTTATGTATTTTCCCATTTATTTATCAAATGTAATATAAACATATGACACTATTTCAGAGATGTTTGAAGGACCACCTCTGTCTTAAGAGGGGAGATATAGTTTTAACGTACTTATTGCATATCAGAGAAGCACTGGTGTTTGGTATGAAATGTGAGTGTTATGGAGAACAGTTATTTCGTGTTTTATCCAGCGGACATGTTCGGTTTGGTTTCTACAGTCACGCAATACAAGCTTTTGAGAGTTTGAGCTCTACATGAGTGCAAACTCTTCTAATATGACACGTCTATATCACAAACCAGGAGAAATGTCTTTCTAATAAAGACTATAGCCATACCTAAAAACTAGCTGTGACATTAAAACTGCACTTTCTCGTGTTTTTCGAAAGGGTGATCGGTGCTCAGAACTAATTCTGATTAACTAACGGGTAATCGGTAATACTGACACTTCAATATCAAACCCTTCAATGTGAGTAACTCGGCTATTATAAGCTCCTATATGTTGTGTGTCACATTTATTCATATTTTTGTCTTAAGTCTTTAGTTGATAACATTGAACCATGTCATTGTATACTGCATTTTTGCTTAGGGTTGTCAGCTTCGGCAGCTTGATCGGATCTAGACAGTATGTATGTGTTGTGCTGTGATGTCATTGGTAACAGCCACTACCAATGCATCTTACCTCAGATGGGCAGATGAGTGAACAGTGGGTTTTGTGATTAGTTTAACTGATGAGAGCACAGATCACCCCCAAAAAAGGCATAGTTTCCCCAAAATTGAAAATGTATTCACCAAAATTGTTCCAAACCTGTATGACGTTCTTTGCTACGTATAACACACAAAAAAGGAGATATTTAGAAGAATGTCTAAGCTGTTTTGTTTCGTCTGTACAATGAAAGTAAATGTCGTATGGAAAAAGAGCAGCTTGGACAATCTGCTAAATATTTTCTTTTATGTTCCACAGAAGAAAGAAATGCATACGGTTTGGAACGACATAAGGGTGAGTAAACGATTAACATTTTTGTGTGAACTATCCTTTAAGTAAATTCTGCTCTCTGCCATTTTATGTAGGTTTTAAAATGTAGCGTAGGATTATATGATTTCAAAACTTCTGAGAAGTTAGGATTTTATTTCCTTTTTTAAGGACTTTAATTCTGAGAAACATGTTTAAGGTCAGTATATATATTTGTGTCCAGGGAGATTAGAGTGCTGCGTGTGTGCATTTCTGTAGAGGTGAAGCATCCTGCACTTTGACAATACATAACACCACAGGACCACGAGCCCACAGAAAGGAATTACAGTATGTATATAACCAAATATCCTGAAACTTTGTGCAATGTCAACGTAACTGGCTGTCTTTTCTTTTGTCTTTTTTTTTATTGTAATGTTGTTGAATGTGTTATATTGTGCCGGTTATGTTTTGCTATATTTAAGAACAAACATGAATTTTTTGCACTAATGTAAAATGGAGCAATATACTGCTGTATAAAATTAAAACACTACTGTAAATGACATAAAACTGTTTTCATGTTGAAAGAGAGTTTAATCTCGGTTGAACAAATAGATTGACACTTTAAAGGGACGTTCACCCAAAAATCTGCCTGTTTCAAACCTGTATGACGTGCTTTCTTCTCCGGAACACGAAAGATATTTGAAGAATGTTGGTAACCAAACAGTTGTGCCCATTGACTTCCACTGTATGGACAATAAAATAAAGAAACTCTCAAAAACCATCTTTCATGTTCCACATACAGTTTGGAACAACATGAGATTGAGTTAATGACAGTCTTCATTTTTGGGCGAACTTATCCTTTTAATATGAGGACAAAACTGTTACTGGGTTTATAATTTAGCATTTGTGCAAAATACATGTTAAAATACTTTAAGTAATGGCACAAAAGAGTTAAAAAGAGTCTTTCTTCAGAAGAACACAGATGGATTCGTAGCAGAATGTCCAAGCCGCAAGTACAATGAAAGTGAATGGTGACCAAAGCTGTGAAGCGAGATTTGATCTGAAACCTCAGTTTGTTCTCACAAATGGCTTCAGAAAACTAGTTTAATGATGCTTTATGTTGCTCATTGCCTCTGGTCACCATCCACTTAGACTGTATGGAAAAAAGCAGCTTGGACACTTTACTAATTTGATCTTCTTTTGAGCTTCAACAT